>NW_023247030.1:0-2433 GCF_002007445.2 Ailuropoda melanoleuca | reverse complement strand
CAGAGAGACAGCCAGTGAGAGAGGGAACACAAGCAGGGGGAGTGGGAGAGGAAGAAGCAGGCTCCCAGCCCTGATGTGGGGCTCGATCCCATAAGGCCGGGATCACGCCCTGAGCCTAAGGCAGAGGCTTAAGGACTGCACCACCCAGGCGCCCCAAGAAACAGATTCTTAACTATAGAGAACAAACTGAAGGTTACCAGAGGGGAGGGGGAAGCGGGTAGGGGGATGTGTGAAACAGGTGATGGGGATTATGGAGGGCACTTGCTGTGATGAGCACAGGGGATGTGTGGAAGTGCTGAATCACTGTATTGTACATCTGTAACTAATATTACACTGCATGGTAACTAACTGGAATTAAAATAAGAACTTAAATATAAATAGATTAATTAAATTGAAAAAATAAATTACAAAGTTTAAACTGGATGTTCCTAAGACTTAGTCCAAATTTGAAGTTCTTTGTTTCCCTCACACATCTCTTTAAGTTATATCTTCCTTTTAAATCATGAGCTGTTTTTAGATAGTTGTATTTATTTTTTGTGTCAGTTATAAATATTTGGAAACATGATAGATTTTATTCTGCAAGACATTGTATTACCCTGTAATAGACCATTTGAAGTCTTCGTAGGCTGATATTAAGTGTTAGATTTCAAAATGAGTGATGTGTGTCTCAAGGTCTTTTGATGCTAATAATTTTCCTATTTGGAAATTACAAGGTCTTTTGGTTCATGTATACGTTAAATTTCTGAAGCAGAAAGGCGGTGCTCCATTTTAAACATTTAATGTAATTCAGTGATTTGGTCACTGGGGCAAAAAAGCTAACATTTGTTTAAAAAAGCAATATAACGTAAAATCTGAATTTAAAAATATACGTAAACATATACACACACAACCACACATGTGAGCCAAGGCATTTTTCTTCTTGAGATTGAAATACCATATTTCTCATATATTTTAAATAAAGCTAAAGTGGTCAAACTGCTCTGACACCATTTTATCCTCATTAAAATTGTATTTTACTTTGTAAATGAAAAGTGAAGAAATTTTCCAGTCCTATTCCTATCATTATTGTTTTTAAAATTTAAATTTTTCATTTTATAAAATAGCAAACAGAGCTAAGCAAAAGGAAAAATTGCCTTCAACCCCATAATGTAGACTTAACCAGTGTTTTCATCTCCTAGTATATATACTTCGACACTTTCTCTAAGCACTTACATATGTAGATGGAATCATAATACATATGCTTTTCTTTAACCTGATTTATTTTGTGCAATATTTCTTATTAACAAAGACAAATTGTAATAATACCTCCAAAGTATTTGACTCTATGGACATAAGAAAATTTATTTAAGTTCTTATTTAAAAAATAATTTTACTTAATTCTTTATTATTCATCACTTAACAAACTCCCATTCTTGAAATTATTAACAATGTGCACTAAATATGTATATATCCATCTGTGCTTGATGGATTTTTCCCTTAAGAGAAATTTTAAGATGTGAATTCATTAGGTGAAATGGTGTAGTAGTTTTTAAAGTTTTCATATTACTGTTAACTTTTCCTATGTATTTTTTTTATTTTACATTTGTGTTTATTTCTCATCACTTTTCCTAGCACTGAAATTCTCTTCTTTAAATACCATTTAAATACACTGACCACGTGTATTTGTTAAGCATTTTGTTAACATTTGTCCGTACATTCATACAAAACATACAACTCTGTGAATTATAAAATTATTCAAGATAAAGCCCCACAATTCACTAATATTTATCTTGCACTATGAAATGGAAGCATACTGGGTTTTTTGACCACCTAAAAACCATCTAAAAACCAGATCATCTTATTTGATTTTCCTCTTGGGGAGTGGCTGCCCCCTCTCAGTCCTTGCACCTTGGTGGAGCTGATTCTGTCTCCTATTTCAGGGATATGTTTGTGATCCAGGCCTCAGCCACGCTTTGCATTCCATTTTCCATTTAACAGACATGGGTTCAGAAATGGATATGTTCCTTAATTTGGGATATTGGCCATAGGATTAGAATTTTGTTCCAACTGATGGGAGAAGAGGTGTAGTTTGCGTATTCTACAACCCATGCTGATGCAAGACTGAAACTTCTGTCATAATCTTTCCACCACATGGGCATGCTTGTCCGACTGGAGCCAACACAGAGGCAGGCAGAACCACAAGTTGGGAAAAATCAGTGCCTGTGACAACCTTTGATCCCCTAAATCCAGCCATACCTGGATTGTAAGAGATTCCTGGATTTTTATCACATAAATGAGAAATTTCCGTCTGGATTCAGTTTTTGGTTACTTTAACGATAAAGACATCAATGCTAACCAATCTATGTTCAAGAATAAGGTTTTGAGGGGCACCTGGGTGGCACAGCGGTTAAGTGTCTGCCTTCGGCTCAGGGCGTGATCCCGGCCTTATGGGAT
>NW_023247029.1:0-2431 GCF_002007445.2 Ailuropoda melanoleuca | reverse complement strand
GGAGCCTGATGTGGGGCTCAATCCCATAATGCCGGGATCACGCCCTGAGCCGAAGGCAGACGCTTAACCTCTGTGCCATCCAGATGCCCCTTGACCCTTTTTTTTTAAAATAATACTTCTATGTACTTAATTATGGTATTTTCTCTGCAGTGAGGTTTGTGAATGAAGGGGCACTTTTGCTACTCTCTCTTCCATACCTACTAATAAATGTTGTCGGAATGATTGAATGAATAAATGAGTGGGTGAGATTCTACAGTGTAGCCTTGTTGGGCCATTGTGGCCTCTGAGTGACCATGGACTTCAGTAAAATTCATTACATTATAATGCAGGGAGAGAAGAATAAACATTTTTTTTCATTTTTCTCCCTTTAATCAGTTGCTCTGTTCCTGCCATGGATTAGCCATTTTTACAGTTGTCACTACCAAAATTTTTATTCTATCACCTAATAGTGAATTGACAATATGTTCAAATAAAGCATTTCATGGAGTATAAAAAGAAACAACAACATGGGGGGCCTGGGTGGTTCAGTAGGTTGAGCACCGGACTCTTGATTTTGTCTCAGGTCATGATCTCAGGGTCGTGGGATCGAGCCCCGTGTAGGGCTCTATACTCAGTGGGGAGACTGCTTGGGATTCTCTCTCTCTGCCCACCCCCGCCCCCGCTCTTCCTGCACTCTCTCTCTCTCACTCTCTCTATCAAATGAATAAATAAGTCTTAAAAAAAAAAAGAAACATCAAAAAACTTTTCTGAAAGTTATAGGGGGAATGTTTTTTCTTTGTATTGTGTCATTTTAATTTTGTCAGTCGAGCAAGAAGAGGTAAGAAGTTGATTCACTTTGAGAAAATACGTTGTTTTATCACATGGATAAGCTATCGTGCCCTTCTTTAAAATGTTAAGTACAAAGTTAGAACATAAATACAGAGGAAAAAGTCAAAGAAAATAATGTTATAAATAATGCCACATGAAAAGTAAGACCGCCATCACATACAGAGCAACTAAAATTTTGCAAGTAAGATGTATACATATGGACAAATTTGCAAGTGTTCAAAGAGATAAGCCAATAATTTCATTAAAGAGTTTATGGGACAAACTTTCTGCAAAGTTGTTTATAATAATAAAAATGATTTTTAAAGGAAACCAGGAGAGCCAAGTGTTCCAGAACACTCCGTGTGTTCTCTGGCACCATTTCATGTTATTCTGGTTTTCTCTCCTTAAACTCCCCAGTTATCCAAATTGTACAGCCTTTGAGATAACTTGCCCTGGCTGAGCTGGGATTCCTGGAAAATTCCAACATGAGCTGCTCTTAGGTCTTGGAGCCCCCCCTTTGTCTCAATAAACTAATTGGGAAATACCTAGAGTCACATTTTGAATTTCCAGTTCCAAGATGAAACTGAAAATAACTTACAGCATACTCATGGTGCTTCGCATTATTTTTACTTGCAGATATTCTCCAGCCTGAAGCCCTGCTTCTAGGGAATACACTCTGCTGTGCAGGAACTAAGGGACCTGCTAGAGAGCTAAGGGACCTCCACACTATAAGACCACAACTCCACACCCCACACTAAGTCATTGCCTTATCCAAGGTTCCCAGTCTGGGCCCAAAAGAAGAAGTTATATTTTTTCTCAGAGGCCGTGGTCTCAGAGACTTCATGCTTCCTATGGACAGAAGGTTTTAGAAAAGGAAGGTGACTAGCTCTACTCATGTAATCCGAACCTCGTTTACTCCTCCACTCTCTTCCCCTATCATGGGTGCCATATTGGCATCTTGGAGGATTGGCCATAACTCCTGGCTCATTGCAATGTTTAGGAGTTAACCTTTCCAGGTAGGTGAAGCTAAAAGAGTTGGCAACCTCCCTGTTAAAATCACATTTCCTCCCCCACCCCTGCCTAATCCTAGGACTTAATGATATATCTGATACACAACAATTTCATTGTAACCAGGGGAAAAGAATACGTTAAGACTCTCAGTCTATCTAATACTTCAACCCAGGTTTTAAGCATCCAGCTGTGTTCATTTGCAAGGCATTAAATATTTTCATATTCCACAAATAGGGCTCTTTGACAATGATGAATGAATGAAGTACAATGCAACTATTTTTAGCATGGTAATTCTAATTAAAAGGCAGGGGTATGATAATCTTGCCCAAGCAAGTCTGAGATCTCCCTTCCATTTTCTCAAAACAATACTTGCTATGTCTGGTTGCAGAGACTTGTTGCTTGTTTTCCTTCTGGTGAAGAATAGGTAACTCTTGACATTCTTCTAAAACAAAGTGAATGGTGTGTCTGAAATTGTGGTTTTGGCCAGACTCAATCCTCCTTTTCTCTATTTCTTCATTTGCTCTTTCTGGGGAACGAAATTTCTTTCCCACTTATAGTGGTAAATTACCACGAACAAAATCAATTTCTTTTTTTTTTTTTTAAAGATTTTTTT
>NW_023247028.1:0-2432 GCF_002007445.2 Ailuropoda melanoleuca | reverse complement strand
GGTGCTAAGGAAATGCTCATTATTTTGGAGTGTTAAGTATTTATAGTAGGGATTTATTAAGCAGCATTTCATAGATGTTTGGTTGAATTAATGAATCAAGGAAGTGATAAAAATTTTTTTGAACGCTTCCTATGTAAAATTTTACTAAGTAGATGATTCTTCATCAGTATGCTTCATTTTATGTACATTAAATCTAAAGTTATTAATATAGACACCTCATTTTTTAGGCACAGAGAGCAGTAAATTTCAAAAACAAATCAGAGTAATTTCATGGGAGTGAAAAATGCATACATTGGTAATGAAGTCACTTCCTTGCTCTTAACTAACAGACCATCTTTAGTGAAGTAAACACGAGATGATTTTTTGTCTTTCATAAGTTTCCTTTTTCTTAAGTGGAACAGCTTCTGTTCCTTTTCCCTCTCCCCATCTTTAGATTTATTAATTTCTTTGGGAGCAATTTGAAGTGGGTGTTAGGAACCTTGGGCCCAACTCTGTATAAATAGGTTAGGTCACGTAGGGGATTATTGACTTAGAAATCTGATGCCCTGACTTCTCATTTGGTTCTGCTACCTATTACCAGTGTGTCCTAGGTAAGCTTCTTTATCTGAAGAATACAAGTTTATATGTATGGATTATGATCTTCCAGCTGTACATTGTATGAGTTCCCACCAGGCCTAATGACCTAATTTCTAAGTCTCACGCACTGTTGAGTCCAAGGCCAGTGCTGAACAAGAGCTTCATTAGGAAAACAGAGAAGATTGTTTTTACTTAGAAATGGAAATATTTGATAGCATTTATTTGATTATCTCTACTTGAAATTTGTAGACCAAATTTGCTGTAGAGCTTACTAAATCAGTAAATGACATCGGCGTATAGTAGGTCTTAAAGAAAAGTCTACTCCTTCTGCTTCTAATTCAGTTAGGTCTACCTTGGCTTATCTACACAGTTTGGCCTGAGACCCAAACCTTATAGGGGAAGTTCTGAGAATTAAATGGCAAAGATTTGGAGAAAGACTCGCCAGATACAGTAGTAGATCGTAATTCTCCACTTCCCAGCCCTGGCTTGTATAGGTGTTAGTTTTGGATAGCTAAGCTATTAATCCTTGGTCCCAGATATAAAATAATGGACAGAGCATTTTCATTAGAATGGATATGGATAGATCTGCACGTACAATATATTTAACACAGTTTGAGTTTACAATTTTTGGGCTCCATCGGTAGAGTACTTAAACTCCACCTATGGTTTGCATATGTTTACTTGCATATGTTTGTTCCACTTTCCATAAACCTGTGAACTTTGTGGTTTTTGAATGAAAAATCAGCAGGTGTAACTTTATACAGAAATTTGACAGTCTGTGCTACTCTAGTCTCTTTTCTGCAACGTCTGGCAGAATTTGAACATTATCTAATGTTTTTCTAATGAAAATCTTGAGTTAGTAATTTAAATTTGCATGTTGAGTATTTCTCAAATTAGGCAGTGTAGCTCTCTGTTTCAGCTTCCGTTTTCCCTACAGATCGCTAATTTGAAAGCCAGCAGTGCTATAGATCTCTTTAGTAGGGAGTGATTAAAATGAAATGAATGGAAACTTTAACGTAACACTTGAAAAAATGACACAAGGACTGATTTGCTCATATGCATGTGGGAATTGTGTGTCCATTTCAGTAGCTACTTATGGGGGGGGGGTCCATAGAATGTAGCAGTCATTAAGGTTCCTAGAATATATTGGTAGAGAATATGGTTTTACTTTACAATTTTACACATAGTATTGTATAGCATTTTCTCTACTTTTTGGTGTTTAGTACATTTGATATTTCTATGGGCTTATTCCTTTTTCAGTATTATTGAGAAATAATTGACATATATTACTATAAAAGTTTAAGGTGTGTAACGTGATGGTTTGGTTTGCATATGTTGTGGAATGATTAGCAAAATAATTCAGCTAGCATCCATCTTCTATTGATACAGTAAAAAGAAAAGAAAGAAGAAAAGAAAAAAGGAAAAACACTTTTTCCTTGTGATGAGAACTCCTAGGGTTTACTCTCTTTACAGCACAGCAGGGTTAGCTGTAGTCATCACGTGGTACATCACATCTCTAGTACTAATTTATCTTATAACTGGAAGTGTGTCCCTTTGACACCTTCCTCCAGTTCCCACTTCTCCCACCCTGCATCTGGTGACCACAAGTGTGATCTCTTTTTTTATGAGTTCAAGATTCCACATAAAAATAAAATCATATAATATTTGTCTTTCTTTGATATATTTCACTTAGCATATTGCCTTCAGGGTCTTTCCATGTTGTTTCAAATGGTCGATTTCTTATTTTTTATGGCTGGATAATATTCCACTGCATGTATGTATGTATGTGTGTGGGTATATATATGTGTGTGTGTGTGTGTATATGTGTGTGTGTGTGTGTATATATGTGTGTGTGT
>NW_023247027.1:0-2432 GCF_002007445.2 Ailuropoda melanoleuca | reverse complement strand
GCAGATCACATAGCACTTAGTTTAAATGGGCAGCTAAATCACATAATCACTGTGACCCAATAGCCAAATCTTCAGATTCTATGACAGTCCAATAAAAAAAACCTGTTATTTAAAAAGAAAATGATCTTCTAAGTCCTCTCATGTTACCATCCCAAGTCTCAACTCCTTTCAAACTATTCCCTAGCATTTACATTAGTGAAGTCATTGGAGCCCATATCATTGGCAGCATCTCCTACTATCAACACACCCACCAAAATAACTTTTTTGAGAAAGCTGGTTTGGTCTTACCTTTTCTCAATGCCTTTGTGAATAAATTGGCTTCTAAGCCCTTTCAAGAGACACAGTTCAGGTTAGGATGAGCAGTGGCACATAATCTACTCTAAAATTTCTATTTTCTTGATTATTTTAATTATTTCCCTCCACATTATGCTAGAAAAGATTCTAACATGCCAACTTCATTTCATATAGACCACTTTGAATCCAGTTATCAATTAGCCAACCAAGATCACTCTCAGCATCTTGAAGTTAGAACATTAAATCCAAAATCTCATATAAATGTCTCATATGAATAAATTTGGTCTGATTCAATGTTATAATTCATTTATAATTCATCCCTTCTCAGACTAATACCCTAAGCGTTCATTTTCACAGGTATTCTGATACCTGACAATAAAAACCAGTAATGTCTCACAATTATTTTGCTCTATAAGCTTTCTCTACATGATGCACAAGTTGTAATACTCTCCTTAGACAGTAATAAATTCTGACAGTTTCAACGAAGTTGGTGGAGGTGAGTCTTAGAGAGAATAGATACCTTTCTTAGGAGGCAACTGCCTCGAGTCTGGTCATTATAGAGTCTTTCAGGCTAGTCTCCAAAGATAGTGGTAAATGAGGCTGTTTCTGGTGATAAGGAACATTAAAGGGGATTTGAGGGTTCCAAAGTTCTCAGCTTCAACTAATCTAGTTCCTCCCAAATTTCTATATTCCAAGTTTCAGGGTCCTATTCCATCCCAGATAATGCCCTCATCTTTAATATAGGAGATGTAGTGCAGTTTTACAACTCATGCAGTCATTTTGCAACCCAAACAATATGTTTGGGGGCCTATCAGAAGCCACTATCACCTTCAGGACTGGAGGGATAATGGAAAGAGGTAATATTATTATGGGTTCCAGAGTCGTGGTTGGGACTGCTTTGTAGACCTGAGGCCAAAGAGAGATTGAGCCATGGAATAGAGATAGCTTCTATTTAGATACCATAGAAAGCACATCAAGAAGAAGACGACTTTTGGCTTGGTGAAAGCTTCTTCATACTCTCAAATCATCCACCAGCCCTTCTGATCGGCTAAACATACCAGGAAGTCAGCAGACATATGACATATGATGTGTTACAGAGAAAAGGTGGGAGACTGTGGACAGTTATCTTAAAACTCAACATTCAGTTGTCTAATGCAATACCTCAACATATTTAGCCAATCTTCTGTGGTGGACATTTGGGTTGTTTTCAGAATATATTTTAATGAAAAATAAACACTATAGCTATAACTATTTTTGGCACATGTGAAATGTTTTCTCCAATGTATATGCCTATAATAGGATTACCACATTTTCAAATTCACAAAATAATGTGAAATGCTTGAACTATTTCATCCTTTCTCTAATTATATAAGAGTTTTTGTTACTTTACATCCTTGCCAAAATTTTTGCAAATTTGGAGATATAAAATCATAACTCAATGTGGTCTAAGAGTGGACACATTTTTTTTTTAAATTAGAGCTGTGAGGGTTCATATGGCAGAGGAAAAGTGTTGGTAAAAAACCCTCCAGAGGAGGAAGCCAAAGATTTGAGAAACTAGGATATTTTCTGAGTCATCACTGTAGATTATAAAGCCACCCAGATGATAGCAAGAGTTGAGATAAGGAAAGTGGTAGAAGCAGTGTTAATGTCTGAAATAGGAAGCAATTTAGTTTCTGATGTTATAGCATTAATTCTTGGAGTAGAAGAGGCATTTGTAAAATAGGAAAGATGCACCTAATCTTTAAATGGTAATTGGGTATTCTCTCTATTGGAAAACAAGCAACCTTCACTAGAATGAACAGCAGCAGACAATGTTGTTTCCAGGGAGATCAGAGTTCAGTGAAGCCATAATATTGG
Organism: Ailuropoda melanoleuca; assembly: GCF_002007445.2. NCBI lineage: Eukaryota > Metazoa > Chordata > Mammalia > Carnivora > Ursidae > Ailuropoda > Ailuropoda melanoleuca. Next base: position 281 of record NW_023247027.1, on the reverse strand, counting down.
GGGGAAAAATGGTAAAGAGGTAAAGAAATAGTGATATTTGTATTGTGTTTTGAAGTAGTATTTATAATACTTTGTTTTAATTATATTTCTAGGTGATTTGAGGTTTTTCCAAAACAAATGTCTTATACTATAACATGCCTTTTTAGAGCTCTTAAATCATTTTTCAGGCTAAGATATCTATATCTATCTATGTCTATGTACATATAGATATATACTTAAGTTACATACAATTATGGTAGGGCTTAATACTCTTCATACTCTTTCATTTCTAATATTCACGT
>NW_023247026.1:0-2432 GCF_002007445.2 Ailuropoda melanoleuca | reverse complement strand
CCCCACCCCCCCCTCTGAGGACCCCAGTTTGTTTCTCATAGTCCATAGTCTCTCATGCTTCATTCTCCATTCCTTGTTTCTCTCTCTCTTCCTACCTCCTGTCTTCCCTTCCTTCAAAATATCTACTGAAGTTGATTTTAGTTATAGTTTTTTTGGGTCCCATTGCCCTAATGGGTTTTTATTCCTCAATTCTAAAAGTAATCCCAATGGGAAGCAAACTAATATTTCTTTATCTCTTATTTTGTATTAAACATTTAACACATTATCTCAATTTGTCCTTATACTAATATAATGAAAGTGATAACAGATCATTATTTTACAGATGAAAAAAGGTTAACTAGCATAGCGTTCAAGGTTGTCTTGGGGTGTGATCCCAGGTCTGCAGTGAAGCCTATGACTTCCTTGGTCTACCATGTGGCCAGCATGTACCATGTGCACTCTGCCAGCCCTAGATAGATATGTGGGAATTTAGGTCATGTTAACATGCACAGATCCCCCCACAACATGACTGTTTGGTGGTTACATCTACTCAGGCCTAATAAACTGATGTCCTGGATTGAGTTTAGTGAAAACAATGAATTTGGTCTATTTCTCCACAAAATTAATCAGATATCTGTGTTCGAAACAATAAATGAAGCCCTATCTCTGAATAGTATAAAAAGAATTATAAAATATGGTCCATATCCAATATCTCATTCCTTGATTACTTCATTTTTTTAGGAAATTGTGCATCAGAGAGTCAGAAGTTTGCTGCTGTTATTGAATATGCACAGATCTCAGAGATAAGACTGTTGTGCTCTCAGAATTTATAATCTCAATTAACAACAGAGTGAGGAGAATGCTATTAACTCATTTTGCAGAGATGGAAATTGAGACGCCAAAAGAAAAGCATCTTGCCCAGGAACACTGAGATCAATAATGGGATCAATAATGGCTCCTGCATCTGCCAACTTTATTCATATTTTAACCAGATCTAAACCTACTTTGCTGCTGAAGAATTTTTATTCATTCATTCTTGCTTTTACTCATTCAAAGCATATTTATTTACCACTGATCATAATCTAATGCAATGTTGGTCTTGTGATTCCTGGAGCTGGAAGATACTTGTGGAACATTCTGCTTTTAATCCTATGAGATCTAATAGCAACACTGTATTTTTCCTTTAACATTTATATATCAAGCTCTTGCCTGTCCCAAGGTTCCAAGTGCTCAAATAGTCCTGGAGAGTGTGTAAGCGGAGGGCCCTGGAGAAAGAATCTTTTTTCTTCACCAAGCATAGGCCTCACCAGGCTACTTTCTGTGGTTCACTGACCACCGCTCTACTATTCTACCAGAGAAAGTACAGTCAGCAACTGAGGTATCTATGCACACTAAAGTCACCATGGATTTTGAGTGGGAAATGAAATAATATGAGTTTATTTTCCAAAAGTGCATGACCTTTTTGTTCAACCTCATTGTTAAATTTACCTTTATATTTAAAGTGCTATGGGCGTCACCACAGCTAAGACCGCGAAGTCAATTTTTCTTTGCTATGCTTTCTCTATTCCCCCATATTTCTTCTTACTTTATTGTGGTTCTTCTATCCTCAGCTTCAGCTATCCTCAGTCTCAGTCATCATGAACTAACCTGAGATCCAAGAATTGTTAGTCAGATAAAAGTGATTAACAGCCTTCATGCATGCTGTTCTCTACCCACTGAATAATCCCCCTGAATAACCCACCTGTAAATGACTTATGTGTAAATCTAGTCTTTGACTAAAGACAGGGAAAACCCTGTTTATTGCTTTGTACTTGATTCTCCCTGGTATCTCTGCTCTTCATATATGATCTTACTCTTTGTTTATCCAACAATACTTATTAAGTGTCTCCAAGAGTGGGCTTGTATTTTGAGTCATGGACTATATCCTTGAGCTGTTCTAGTCTGGTAAGAATCATAAGATAATATTCCACAAGATCATATGATCCAGTTCTCTGCATATGAAAAGTCCAAGCTACCTGAAGGGAGGTCTGCTTTGGTGCATTCCAGAGTCTCCTTGGGCTGGTAATAAAAAAGAGCTTATGTCCAGCCCCAGTCTTATCAAAAATTACTGTATATATTTAAGGTGCGCAGTTTAATGATTTTACATATTTATACATTGTGAAATAATCACCACAATCAAGCTCATTTGCCAGGTAACAGTATTTATTGTTACCTATAGTCACCATGTTATACATTGGAACTCCAGAATTTATTAATCTTGCATAACTGAAACCTTGTGTCCCTTGACCAACATCTTTTCATCCTCATCGCCAGCTCCTATGACCCAGCAATAATATTTCTATGTATTTATCCAAAGGAATTGAAATTAGGATCTTTTTTTTAATTTTTTTTTATTTTATTATATTATGTTAATCACCATATAGTACATCCCCAGATTCCGATGTAAAGTTTGA
>NW_023247025.1:0-863 GCF_002007445.2 Ailuropoda melanoleuca | reverse complement strand
GAGTTATGTTGCAGAACAAGGGTGTGAAGGGTAATGCTGCTGGGACAGGGGACACCCCGAGTCCAGATGCCAATCCCTGCTGCTTGAACCTCCAGCACAGAAAACTACCAACATCGTCTATATCCGGGGCTGCTTCAAAGCGTGACGGGAGCTCCAAAGTCATCTAGTCCAACCTCATTTGTGGACCAAGAACAGAAATAGTTCTGGGGGTGGGGGGAAAGGNCTGAAATAGTTCTGGGGGTGGGGGGAAAGCAGGTGGTTAGAGGCTTCACCCAAGATCACCAAGCCAGGAGAGTAATAGAGCTGGTACTTCTCTCTCTAAGACCCGTGCTCATCGCATTGTGTTGCTTTCTGCAACTTTAAGAGGAAGAGGGAGGGCAGTGTTCTCTTTGTAAACACCCAGATGTTCAGATCACACTCGATTTCTCAGACAGCAGGGCTGGTGCTCCATGCCTGACTTGTTGCCTATGAGCTCTGCCGTGAGGTTTTACTCTTGCCTGCTGCATNTCTGCCGTGAGGTTTTACTGTTGCCTGCTGCACGCCTTTCTAACCTCCTTTAATTCTTCTTTAATTTGAATTCTGGTAGAGTTAACATACAGTGTTATTTTAGTTTTAGGGGCAATGTAGTGATTCAACAGTCCACTATATCAGTGCTCATCATGATAAGTGTGCTCTTAATTCCCTTCACCTAGTTCACCCATCCCCCCACCTCCCTCTGCTAACCATCCATTGCTCTCTATAGTTAAGAGAGTCTGTTTTTGGTTTTTTTGTTTTGTTCCAGTTTTGAGAGACGGGGGAGGAGCAGAGAGAAATGGAGAGAGAAAGAGAGAGAATGGATGCAGGCTCCAAGCCCAGTGCAGAGG
>NW_023247024.1:0-2432 GCF_002007445.2 Ailuropoda melanoleuca | reverse complement strand
CAGAGTCCATAGTCTCTCATGGTTCATTCCCCCTTCTGTTTACCCCCCCCCCACCTTCATTCTTCCCTTCCTTTTCCTACTTACTTCACTGAATGCCGGGTACAAGTTTTCTCAGCTTCTGTGCAGAGGTACAGACTGTGTGTTTGAGGCTGTCAGGTTCCCTGGACCCCAAGTAAAGCATGAAAAAAAGACACGCCCCTGAAGGTGGAGACCTGTCCAGATGAGGAGGGATCCGAAGCCAGGACAAAGAAATTCTTTCTCCCCTTCCTCAAACTACACACACATACCACCACCCCTGCCATTCCCTTTATTCTCTACGAACTCTTACAGCTTCTTAGCTGTTTCCACAATGTCTCTATTATTCTACTGCGCCGTGGAGAATGTGCTGATTTCACCCCATATCTACACATACACGCGGATGCGCACACGTGCACGCACACATATTCTTACTCTGAAAACTGCAGAATGGGGGTTCTGGAGGGATCTCCAGAGATTCTCTAATGGGGCAAAAGCAAAAACATCCTTCTATATCAATGAGTGTTTCTCCACACTAATCAAGTCATAAAAATAAAACTGGGAGTTTGGACTGGCCTGTCATTTCTAAGGTTGTATCTCTTCCTACCCTTCTGATACCTGTCTTCCCAAGATTCCCTGAAGGCAGGATAGTGACATGCTTCGTGGTAATGCTTCACAATTTACTTTTCACATTTATCAGTCTAACAGAATGCTAGCCCATCCCCGGAGGCCAACTCACAAGTTGAAGTTAGGGTGGAGGGAGGCCACACCAGCGGCCACATTGCCTCTCATTACTTTTGGATTCAAGATAGGGTTTGTTTTTCCAGCCTTATTCACAAATAAAATTGTATATATTTAAAGTGTACCATATCATGATTGATATATGTAAGTGACATATGTAAAATGATGACCATAATTTAGTTAATGAATACATCCATCATCTCACATAGTTACCATTGTGTGTGTGTGGTGAGAACACTTAATATCTACTCTCTTAGCAACTTTCAAGTGCGCAATAGTATTAACTATAGTTACCATACTGTACATTATATCCAGAACTCATTTATCTTTTAACTAAAAGTTTGTGGCCTTTGACAAACCTCTCCCTATTTCCACCCCACAGTCTCAGGCAACCCCCATTCTACTCTCTGTTTCTAGGAGTTCAATTCTTTTTTTTTAAGATTCCACATATAGGCGAGATCATGCAGTATTTGTCTTTCTGTGACTGGCTAATTTCACTTACTTAATGCTGTCAAGGTTCATCTGTATTGTGTTGTGAATGGCAGGAACTCCTTTTTTATGGCTGAAAAATATTCCTCTGTGTGTGTGTGTGTGTGTGTGTGTGTGTGTGACATTTTCTTTATCCATTCATTGTTGATGGACACTTAGGTTGTTTCCATATCTTGGTTATTGTGAATAATGCTGCAATAAACAGGAGAATGCAGATATCTCTTGGAGATACTAATTTCATTTCCTTCAGATATGTAATCAGAAGTGGGATTGCTGGATCATACAACAGCTCTATTTTTAGTCTTTGAGAAACCTCCATTCCGTTTCCCATAGTGTCTGCACCAACTTACATTCCCCCCACCAAAGCAGAAGGGTTCCTTTTTCTCCACATCCTTGCCAGCATTTTGTTATCTTTTGTCTTTTTGAAAACTTCTGCCTTTTGAAATAAAGGGTGTGAGGTGATATCTCATTATGGTTTTGATTTGCATTTCCCTAACGATGAATGATGTTGAGCACTTTTTCATGTCTCTGTTGGCTATTTGTAAGTCCTCTTTGGAAAAATGTCTATTGAGGTCCTTTGTCTATTTTTTAATTAGTTCTCTTCCTTTTTTTTTTTTTTTTTGCAATTGAGTTATAGGAGTTCCTTATATCTTTTAGATATATCAGATCTATGATTTGTGAATGTTTTCTCCCATTCCATAGGTTGCCTTTACATTCTGTTGATGGTTTTCCTTGCTCTGAAGAAGATTTTAGTTTCATGTAGCCCCTCTTCTTTATTTTTGCTCCTCTTTCTTGTGTTTTTGGTGTCATATAAAAAAAAAAAATCACTGCTAAGACCAATGCGAAGGAGCTTTTTTTCTGTTTTCCTCTAGGAGTTTTATGGTTTCAGGTCTTACATTTAAGTCCTCACTGAATTTTGAGTCAATTTTTGTGAGCAGTATAAGATAGCTTTGTTCTACATGAAAACATCGAGTTTTTCCAACACCACTTATTGATTATCCTTTCTTGTGTATTGTGTAGTCTTCAAAGATCTGTTGACAGTTTATGTATGGGCTTATTTCTGTGCTCTCTGTTCTGTTCCACTGGTTGATGGAGCCTTTTTAAAATTTCCCCTACCAGGGGCGCTGGGTGGCACAGCGGTTAAGCGTCTGCCTTCGGCTCAGGGCGTGATCCCGGCGTTATGGGAT
>NW_023247023.1:0-2431 GCF_002007445.2 Ailuropoda melanoleuca | reverse complement strand
ATGGGGTCTTTGTCTGGTTTTGGGATCAGGGTAATGCTGGCCTCATAGAACGAGTTTGGAAGTTTTCCTTCCATTTCTGTTTTTTGAAACAGCTTCAGTAGAATAGATATTATTTCTTCTTTAAATGTTTCATAGAATTCCCCTAGGAAGCCATCTGGCCCTGGACTCTTTTTTTTTGAGGGGGGGTTTGATTACTGCTTCAATTTCCTTGATGGTTATGGATCTGTTCAGCTTTTCTATTTCAGTTTTGGTAGTTTATAAGTTTCCAGGAATGCATCCGTTTCATCCAGATTGTTTAATTCATTGGCATAATTAGTTGCTCATAATTTTTTTCTCATAATATATTCTTAAATTTTTTTGTATTTCTTTGGTGTTGGTTGTGATCTCTCCCTTTTCATTCATGAGTTTATTAGTTTGGGTCTTTTTTTTTCTTTTCTTTTTGATAAGTCTGGCCAGAGATTTATTGAGCTCATTAATTCTTTCAAAGAACCAGCTTCTAGTTTCATTGATCTGTTCCACTGTTCTTCTAGTTTCTATTTCATTGATGTCTGCTCTAATCTTTATTATTTCTCTTCTGCTTGGTTTAGGCTTTATTTTCTGTTCTTTCTCCAGGTCCTTTAGGTGTAAAGTTAGCTTGTGTATTTGAGATTTTTCTAATTTTTTTGAGAGAGGCTTGTATTGCAAGCTACTCACTCCTTAGATTGACTTTGCTGTACCCAAAGGTTTTAAAGAGTTGTGTTTTCATTTTCATTAGTTTCCATGATTTTTCCTAATTCCTCTTTAATTTCCTAGTTGACTCATTCATTCTTTAGTAGCATGGTCTTTAACCTCCAAGTGTTTGAGTTCCTTCCAAATTTCCTCTTGTGATTGAGTTCAAGTCTCAAAGTACTATGGTCTGAAAACATACAGGGAATAATCCCAATCATTTGGTATTGTTTGAGACCTGATTTTTGACCTAGTACGTGATCTATTCTGGAGGAATTTCCATGAGCAGTTGAGAAGAACGAGTATTCCATAGTTTTAGGATGGAACATTCTGTATATATCTGTAAAGTCCATCTGATCCAGTGTGTCATTGAAAGCTCTGGTTTCTTTGTTGATCTTCTGCTTAGTCCCCTACTATTAATGTGTTATTATCAGTGTGTTTCTTTGCTTTGGTTTTTGATTGGTTTATATAATTTGCTGCTCCCATGTTGAGGGCATAAATTTTTATAATTGTTAGATCTCCTTGTTTGATAGACACTTTAAGTATGATATAGTGTCCCTCTTCATCTTTTATTACAGTCTTTAGTTTAAAATCTAATTTGTCTGATATGAGGATTGCTACCCCAGCTTTCTTTTGAGGTTCATTTGAATGGTAAATCATTCCCCACCCCCTCACTTTCAGTCTGGAAGTTTCTTTAGGTCTAAAATGAGTCTCTTGTAGACAACATTTGGATGGGTCTTTTTTTTTATACAATCTGATACCCCGTGTCTTTTGGTGGGAGCATTCAGCCCCTTTACATGGTATTGCCTGTAACGTCACTGTTTCTGTAGATTTTCTCTGTTTCTTTCTGGTCTATATGACTCTTAGGGTCTCTCTTCATTTATAGGATCCCCCTTAATATTTCTTGCAGGGCTGGCTTAGTGGTCACATATTCCTTCAGTTTCTGCCTTTCCTTGAAGCTCTTTATCTCTCCTTCCATTCTGAATGACAGCTTTGCTGAATAAAGTATTCTTGGTTGCATGTTCCTCTCATTTACTACCCTGAATATATCATGCCAGCCCTTTCTGACCTGCCAGGTCTCTGTGGATAAGTTTGATGTCAGGCTAATGCTCCTACCTCTGTAGGTTAGGAACCTCTTATTTCGAGCTGCTTTCAGGATTTTCTTTCTATCTCTGAAATTTGCAAGCTTCACTATTATATACTGAGGTGCTGATCTATTTTTATTGATTTCGGGAGGGCTTCATTCTACCTCTTGGACATTTATGCCTATATCCTTCCCCAGATTAGGCAAGTTCTCAGCTATGATTTGCTCCAATATACCTTCTGGCCCTCTCTCTCTCCACCATTAGGCACCTCAATAATTTTGATGTTGGTTCATTTCATGGCATCACTGATTTCTCAAAAACTCTCCTCATGGTCTATTAATTGTTTTTTCTCTCTCTTTTCCTCAACTTTCTTCCTTTCCATCAACTTGTCTTCTATGTCACTTACTCTCTCGTCTGCCTCATTTATCCTAGCTGTTAGAGCATCCAATTTAGACTGCAACTCAGAGCATTTTCAATTTCAGCCTGATTAGGTCCCATTTCTGTACTAAGAGATTCTCTAGTGTCTTTTATGCTTTTTTCAAGCCCAGCTAGTAACTTTATACTTGTTATCCTGAATTCCATCTCTGACATCTTACTTATATCCATATCGATTAGATCTGTGTCAGAGAGTATTACCTCTG
>NW_023247022.1:0-3393 GCF_002007445.2 Ailuropoda melanoleuca | reverse complement strand
ACATCTGGGCTCTTTCCATAGTTTGGCTATTGTGGACATTGCTGCTATAAACATTGGGGTGCTGGTGCCCCATCAGATCACTATATTTGTATCTTCGGGGTAAATACCCAGTAGTGCAATTGCTGGGTCATAGGGTACTCTATTTTCAACTTTTTGAGGAACCTCCATACTGTTTCCCACAGTGGCTGCACCAGCTTGCATTCCCACCAACAGTGTAAGAGGGTTCCCCTCTCTCCACATCCTCGCCAACATCNCAACATCTGTTGTTTCCTGACTTGTTAATTTTAGCCATTCTGACTGGTGTGAGGTGATATCTCATTGTGGTTTTGATTTGTATTTCCCTGATGCTGAGTGATGTTGAGCACTTTTTCATGTGTCTGTTGGCCATTTGGATGTCTTCTTTGCAGAAATGTCTGTTCATGTCTTCTGCCCATTTCTTGACTGGATCTTTTGTTTTTTGGGTGTTGAGTTTGATAAGTTCTTCATAGTTTTTTTTTTAAAGGTTTTATTTATTTATTTGACAGAGAGAGACAGCACAAGAGGGAACACAAGCAAGGGGAGTGTGAGAGGGAAAAGCAGGCTTTCTGCTGAGCAGGGAGCCCCATGTGGGGCTCGATCCCAGAACCCTGGGTTCATGACCTGAGCTGAAGGCAGACACATAATGGCTGAGCCACCCAGGCCCCCCATCTTTATAGATTTTGGACATTTGCCCTTTATCTGATATATCATTTGCAAATATCTTCTCCCATTCTGTCGTTTGCCTTTTAGTTTTGTTGACTGTTTCCTTTGCTGTGCAAAAGCTTTTTATCTTGACGAAGTCCCAATAGTTCATTTTTGCCCTTATTCCCCTTGCCCTTGGTGATGTATCTAGGAAGAAGTTGCCGTGGCCGAGGTCAAAGACATTGCTGCCTGTGTTCTCTTCGAGGATTTTGATGGATTCCTGTCTCACATTTAGGTCTTTCACCCATTTTTAGTCTATTTTTGTGTATGGTGTAAGGAAATGGTTCAGTTTCATTATTCTGCATGTGGCTGTCCAATTTTCCCAACACCATTTGTTGAAGAGACTGTCTTTTTCCCATCGGATATTCTTTCCTGCTTTGTCAAAGATTAGTTGACCATAGAGCTGAGAGTCTATTTCTGTGTTCTCTATTCTGTTCCATTGATCTATGTGTCTGTTTTTGTGCCAGTACAATACTGTCTTGATGACTACAGCTTTGTAATAGAGCCTGAAGTCTGGCATTGTGATGCCACCAGCTTTGGTTTTCTTTTTCAACATTCCCCTGGCTATTCAGGGTCTTTTCTGGTTCCATACAAATTTTATGATTATTTGTTCCATTTCTGTGAAAAAAGTTGTTGGTATGTTGATAGGGATTGCATTGAATGTATAGATTGCTCTACATAGCATAGACATTTTTACAAAATTTGTTCTTCCAATCCATGAGTGTGGAACGTTTTTCCATTTCTTTGTGTCATCCTCAATTTCTTTCATGAGTATTCTATAGTTTTCTGAGTACAGATCCTTTGCCTCTTTGGTTATATTTATTCCTAGGTATCTTATGGTTTGGGTGCAGTTATTAATGGGATCGACTCCTTAATTTCTCTTTTTTCTGTCTCACTGTTAGTGTATAGAAATGCAAGTGATTTCTGCGCATTGACTTTATATCCTGCCACATTGCTGAATTCCTGTATCAGTTCTAACAGTTTTGGGGTGGAGTCTTTTGGGTTTTCCACATAAAGTATCATATCATCTGCAAAGAGTGAGAGTTTGACTTCTTCTTTGCCAATTTGGATGCCTTTAATTTCTTTTTGTTGTCTGATTGCTGAGGCTAGGACTTCTAGTACTATGTTGAACAGCAGTGGTGATAGTGGACATCCCTGCCGTGTTCCTGGCCTTATGGGAAAAGTTCTCAGTTTTTCCCCATTGAGAATGATATTCCTTGTGGGTTTTTCATACATGGCTTTTGTGATATTGAGGAATGTACCCTCTCTCCCTACACTGTGAAGAGTTTTAATCAAGAAAGGATGCTGTACTTTGTCAAATGCTTTTCCTGCATCTATTGAGAGGCTCATAAGATTCTTGTCCTTTCTTTTAGTAATGTAGTGTATCACATAGATTGATTTGTGAATGTTGAACCAGCCTTGCAGCCCGGGAATTAATCCCACTTGGTTGTGCTGAATAATCCTTTTATTGTACTGTTGGATCCTGTTGTCCAGTATTTTGGTGAGAATTTTTGCATCCATGTTCATAAGGGATAGTGATCTGTAATTCTCCTTTTTGGTGAGGTTTGTCTGGTTTTGGGATCAAGGTAATGCTGGCCTCATAAAAAGAGTTTGGAAGTTTTCCTTCCATTTCTATCTTTTGGAACAGTTTCAGAAGAATAAGTATTAATTCTTCTTTCAATGTTTGGTAGAATTCCCCTGGGAAGCCATCTGGCCCTGGGCTCTTGTTTGTTGGGGATTTTTGATTACTGCTTCAATTTCCTTGCTGGTTATGGGTCTGTTCAGGTGCTCCATTTCTTCCTGGTTCAGTTTTGGTAGTTTATACGTCTCTAGGTATGTATCCATTTCTTCTAGTTTGTCTGATTTGTTGGCATATAGTTGCTCATAATATGTTCTTATAATTGTATTTCTTTGGTGTTGGTTGTGATCTCTCCTCTTTCATTCATGATTTTATTTATTTGGGTCCTTTCTCTTTTCTTTTTGAGTCTGGCCAGGGGTTTATCAATCTTATTCTTTCAAACAACCAGCTCCTAGTTTCGTTGATCTGTTCTACTCTTCTTTTGGTTTCTATTTCATTGATTTCTGCTCCGATCTTTATTATTTCCGGTCTCCGGCTGTGTTTAGGCTTTATTTGCTGCTCTTTCTCCAGCTCCTTTAGGTGTAGGGTTAGGTTGTGTATTTGAGACCTTTTTTGTTTCTTGAGAAAGGCTTGTATTGCTATATACTTCCCTCTTAGGACTGCCTTTGCTGTATCCCAAAGATTTTGAACAGTTGGGTCTTCATTTTCATGTTTCCATGAATTTTTTATATTATTCTTTAATATTCTGGTTGACTCATTCATTCTTTAATAGGATGCTCTTTAGCCTCCATGTATTTGAATTCTTTCCAACTTTCTTCTTGTGATTGAGTTCCAGTTTCAAAGCATTGTGGTCTGAAAATATGCAGGNCTGAAAATATGCAGGGAATGATCCCAATCTTTTGGTACCTGTTGAGACCTGATTTGTGACCCAGGATGTGATCTATTCTGGAGAATGTTCCATGTACACCAGAGAAGAATGTGTATTCTGTTGCTTTAGGATGGAATGTTCTGAATATATCTGTGATGTCCATCTGGTCTAGTGTGTCATTCAAAGCCCTTATTTCCTTGTTGATCTTTTGCTTAGATGATCTGTC
>NW_023247021.1:0-2431 GCF_002007445.2 Ailuropoda melanoleuca | reverse complement strand
TATTTATACATATATCTATATATCTATATATATCTACATATATATGTGTATATATATCTACATATATATATATATGAGATATATATATATATATCTTAAAGATTTTATTTCTATCCTAACTGAAAATATAAAGGCTCCTGGAAAACTATTTTGAGCATGCAAGAAGTCAGAGAATATCGTTTCCATAAATCCTTTCTGAGGATATAAATTTCAAACAACTAAGTGACTAGAGCAATTTAGGCATAAGGACTGGTAGATAGCATCAGCAAGATTGATTCAATCTCCAGTGAGGAAAATACAAGAGAAGCTAGTTGTCACATGACAGCAGAGAATTAAGATTAGTCCCTAAAAAGACATGCTGACATTAAAGTCTGTTGTGTGCTGGAGTAAATTAGAGGATTTGTCAGACTGGAGAGATTTTATCATTTATTTTTATACTTACTTTGGATATAGTCTTTTTAGAATCCATTGAATTAGGCTACATGACATCTAGAGGTCCATCCTCCTGCATTCCAAGAATTCCATAATACTTTAATTCTAGTAAATATGTCGTCTGTCCAACAAACTAAGGAAAGAGATGATATTAGGAACATGACATTTTCATATATTAATAATGAAACTTCAGATTAACTTGTCTTCTTATCCATGTTTATCTTACTTTTCACTAGAAACTCAGGTGCTACCATATTGAGGAATTCATTCACATCCCCATATTACACTGAGTAGCTCTGAAGTTGACCCAAACTTTTACCCTTCCTTGTCTTCACAGCACTTTCATTGTGTTCTCTTGAATGTTTTATCTTATATCAGCTTCAGTGCTTTGATCTGGTGTTCAGTAGTATTTTTCTTCCATCTCATAGCAACATGCATCCATTGTTGTAGCCGTGTTGCATCTCCTCCAATGTCTTTATTTCAAGCTTCTATTCTGACTGCTACTCCAATCCTTCATCACTTAATCTGAGATTTCCACTTCAACCTTGAAATTTCCTAGTCATCGATCCTCCTACAATTATACTTTCCATCCCCACCTTTTTGTTCTTATTTCTCTCCCTACTAGCTCAGATTCTGTGGTCCTTTTTAAAATTATTCCTTTATTGACCTTGCTCTTCCCTCTTTTTGTCATAATCACCTGATAAAACCCCAAACATACTTAAGTCTTATCTTCTCTGCCTATCCTGTTTGCACACCAGAGCAGCTGAACATTGAAATGAAAAACACATAAACAGGCCAATTAGTCTCACTAAAAGCTCATAACCACAAATTTCACATGGGCCTTCAGCATAGTCCTACAGTCCTATTACATTCTTCAGAATTAATATTTCATAACTTTCCCTTTATTTTTTTAAATAAAAATTAATTAATTAATTAATTTGAAAAAGAGAGAGTGAGGGAGGAGAGACAGAGAGAAAGGGAGAGAGAATTGTAGGCAGACTCTGCACCCATGCGGAGCCTGGCTTGGAGCTTGATCCCAGGATCCTGAGATCACAATCTGAGCCAAAACCCAGAGCTAGATGCTCAATTGACTGTGGCACCTGGGTGCCCCTACCACCTTCCCTTTAAACTCATACATCACTTCCCTAGCCTTGATCCCTACGCGTGTGTACACATGTGTTGAGACCTCATCTTATACTTCATTGAGAAATTGAAGAAATTAAAGAGGAATTCTCATATTTTCCTATCTACTAATCACCTACCAACTAATCTGCTTATACACTTACACTGTCTGTCATCTCTCTTATTCCTGAGCAGCAACAGTTTAGCTTTAATCACAAGCCAGCACTTCTGATTGTGTTCTGTATCCATTCCTTCTCGTATTCCCAAGACTTTCTTCCTGAAATTTTCCCACTCTGAGAAATTCCAGTCACAAATAAAATTACCGACTTAGCAGCTCCCCTTTCACATCTAAAATCTAACATGTTCAGGGGCGCCTGGGTGGCGCAGTTGGTTGAACATCCTACTCTTGGTTGCAACTCAGGTTGTGATCTTGGGGTCATAAGACTGAACCCTGCATCTGGGGTTCTGTGCTCAGCTCAGAGTCTGCTTGAGATTCTCTCTCCCTCTCCCTCTGCCCCTCCTGCTTATGCTCTCTTCCCCCCAATTAAAATAAATCTTTTTAAACAATAAATAAAAATAAATAGAATCTAACATATTTAAAGAGAAATATTTATTTCTCTCAGCTTCACATTGTAAATGTGCTTCTCCCCAACTTTCTATATTCTGATAAATGACACCACCATCCACTCAAGTTCTCCAGTCAAAAATCTAGGATTTTTTTTTCTAGTCAAAAATCTTGATTCTTCCTTTTCCTTCAATTCTCTCCCTATATTCAATCCATTAGAAAGTTCTATTGAGGTACCATCAAAATATATTCTTAATTATTTCACTTTCTTTCATCTCTTGTTCTACGACACATCATTTATTGTTTTTTTTT
>NW_023247019.1:0-2429 GCF_002007445.2 Ailuropoda melanoleuca | reverse complement strand
GATTTGGGAGTACGGAGACAAAGAGAGAAAAAGACCAAAAAAAAAAAAAAAAGGAAAACTTCCAAATTCATTCTATGAGGCTAATATTACTCTAATAGCAAAACCTATAAAGACTCCACTAAAAAAAAAGAATACAAGCCAAGATCCCTGATGAACCTAGAAGCAAAATTTCTCAAAATACTAGCAAACTTAACCCAATTATACATTAAAAAAATTAAAAACCCTTCACCATGATCAAGTGGGATTTATTTCTGGGTTGCAAGTTTGGTTCAATATTTGCCGATCAATGTAATACACCACAACAAAAGGATAAGAACCATATGTTCTTTTCAATAGGCACAGAATAAGCATTTGACAAATTACAACATCCACTCATGGAAAGGGGGAAAAATGTCTTAACTAAGTAGGTTTAGAAAGAACATACCTCAACCTAATAAAGGCCATCCATGAAATCCCCACAGCTAATATCTTCCTCAATGGGGAAAAACAGAGAGCTTTTCCTCTACAGACCAGAACAAGATGAGGATGTCTACTTTCACCACTGTTATTTAATATAGTACTGGAAGTCCTAGCCACAGCAATCAGACAACCAAGGAAATAAACGGCATCCAATTTGGCAAGGAAGAAGTCAAACTTAGCTATTTGCAGATGACACGATACTCTGTATAGAACACCTGAAAGACTCCAAACCAAGCTGATAAACACATTCAGTAAAGTTGGAGGATACAAAAATCAATGTACAGAAATCTGTTTCATTTCTATATACCAATAATGAAGCAGCAGAAATTAAGGAATTCATTCCATTTACAACTGCACCAAAAACAATAAGATACCTAGGAATAAACCTAACCAAAGAAGTGAAAGACCTATACTCTGAAAACTATAAAACACTGAAGAAAATAAGACACGAAGAACTGGAAAGACATTCCATGCTCATGGATTATATGAACAAATACTGTTAAAATGTCTATACTATCCAAAACAATCTATATATTTAATGCAATCCCTATCACCAACATTTTTCAAAGACCTAGAACAAATAATTCTAAAATTCATATGGAAACACAGGAGACTCCAAATAGTCAAAGCAATCCTGAAAAAGAGCAAACAAAGCTGGAGGCATCACAACTCCAGACTTCACGTTATATTACAAAGCTGAGTAATCAAAACAGTAAGGTATTGGCACCAAAATAGACACATAGATCAACAGTACAGAATAGAAAATGCAGAAGTGAACTCACAACCATATGGTCAACTAATCTTTGACAAAGCAGGAAAAATTCTCCAATTGGAAAAAGAATCTCTTCAACAAATGGTGTTGGGAAAACTAGACAGCAATATGCAAAAGAATGAAACTGAACCAGTTTCTAGTACCATACACAAAAATAAATTCGAAATGTATTAAAACCAAAATGGTACACCTGAAACCATAAAAATCTTAGGAAACACAGGCAGTCACCTCTTTGATGTCGGCCATAACACTTGTTTCTAGAAATGTCTCCTAAGGCAAGGAAACAAAACCAAATATGAACTATCAGGACTTCAAGATAAAAAGATTCTGTACAGCAAAGGAAACAATCAACAAAACTAAAAGACAACCTAAGGAAAGGGAGAAGATACTTGCAATGACATATCTGTTAAAGGGTTAATATCCAAAATATATGGAGAACTTTTAAAACTTTATACCTAAAAACTGAATAATCCAATTAAACATGGGCAGAAGACATGGATAGATATTTTTCCATAGGAAACACAGATGACCAATAGACATTAAAAGATGCTCGACATCACTTATCACCAGGGAAATACAAATAGAACTGCAATGAGGTATCAACTCACACCTGTCAGAACAGTTAAAATCAACAATACTAGAAACAGTGTTGGCAAGGATGTGGAGAAAGGAGAATCCTCTTGCACTTGCTAGTGAGAATACAAACTGGTGCAGCCACTCTGGAAAACAGTATGGAGTTTTCCTTAAAAAATTGAATGCAGAACTACCCTACAACCCAGCAATTGTGCTACTAGGTATTTGCCCAAAGAATACAAAACTGCTAATTCAAAGGAATACATGCAACTCAGTGTTTATAGCAGCATTATCTACAATAGCCAAATTATGAAAATAGCCCAAGTATCCAACAAATTTGTGGAATATTATTCAGCCATAAGAAGGATGAAATCATGCCATCTGCAATGACATGAATGAAGCTAGAGAATAAGGTGTTAAGTGAAATAAGTCTGAGAGAAATAAATACTATATGATTTCACTCATATGTGGAATTTAAGAAACAAAAAAAATGAGCAAAGAGAAGAAAGAGGCAAACCAAAAAACAGACTTTTTTTTAAAGATTTATTTATTTATTTATTTATTTTTTGACAGAGATAGAGACAGCCAGTGAGAGAGGGAACACAAGCAGGGGGAGTGGGAGAGG
>NW_023247018.1:0-2429 GCF_002007445.2 Ailuropoda melanoleuca | reverse complement strand
TTTCAGGGTTGTGTGTTCAAGCCCCACATTGGGTGTAGAGATTACCTAAATAAATAAATAAGACCGTTTTAAAAAAAGAAAGAAAGAATAATGGTGGTCAACCGCTTCAACTGAAGTTTTTCACTTCAAATGAAATCTGTAAACCCAATCAAACATCTCTATTTTTCTTTAATTTCTCTCTCTTCTTCCATCCCATCCCCCCACTCCCAGAACAAAGGAAATCAGACAAAAGGATGTCAGGCCCTGTGATAAGCTATAGTTGTAAACAAAACAGGCCTGGCCCTTATCCTCAAGAAGCTTATTATAATTTAGTGGGGGAGTGAGACTGCATGTAGATCATTAACATTAAAGGCTTAATTAAATGATGACACATACAAATGCTGAGAAGGCGAAGTATAGAATACGAGGGGTTGGGGCATGAAACATGGCTCAGGGAAGAAAGGGGCCTGGTATAATATATTAGGGAAGCCTTCTCCCAAGGAACGATATTTAAATTGGAGTTTGTTAAGCAGAGTTGGGGGGAAGACTGTTCCAGGGGCTGGGAACAGCACTTGCGAAAGTGCTGAGATTAGGGGTCATGTCCAGCCTCACTGAGATGAGGGGAAAAAGGGGGAAAATGGACTGAGCTCAAGCTGGAAAGTTAGGCAGGGGCTAGTCCATTCAGAGGCCAAAGACCACATGAATGATTTTTGCCCTTAATCATACAGGCAGGAGGGAGCAATGAAGAGCTCCAAGTAGAAAAGAAAGATAATCAGACTTAGGTTTTACTGAGATCGCACTGACCATTGTGAGGGCAGTAGACTGAAGTGACAGGACTGGATACAAAGAACCAGTTAGAATGCCATTGTGACTGTCCAACTGAGAGAGAATGCTCTGGCCTAGACTGATGGGTGGGATTGGTTGCAGAAGAGTGATTTCACAGATATTCAGCTAATTAGAAAATGGAGTGAAAAACACCTGAGGACTGATCAATAGGGAGAGGTAAGGGAGGGGTGCAGGAAGGGGGGGTGCTAATGGTCATAGGTCTGTTTCTACACAGTGACTGCAGCCCAGCCCAAACTGGCTTATGCCTGAAGGAAATGGATTGACTGAAGTACAGGGAAAGTCCTGGGAGCAGACTGGATGCTTCAGACACGGCTGGATCCAGGAGTTCAGATGACGTCTTTAGAAGCCGGTCTCTTTCTGATTGTTTATCTACTGCTTTGGCTTCACTTTTGTCCTCAGGGTGGCAAGACAGCACCTGGAAGTTCCTCGTCTATGTTCTCAGAGGGCAGTAACTCCAGCAGAAGAGAATGTCTCAGTATTTTCAGGAAATATCCTAGAACTGAGCCTAACTAGCTAGTTCTGGGTAACATAACCACTCCTGGAGCTAAACAAACAAACAAACAAAAAACACAGACCCAGGGTGGGGGAAGAAATCTGAGGAACTATTAGGAGCACAGTGGGGGATGGATGCTAGGCAGATGAGAATGACAGCACTTATTATGGTAACAACTAGAACTTTCACAGGCACAACGGAGCGGCTAGAGGGGTCAAGAGTAAAGTGTTGAGAGGAAAGATCACAAGTTCAAGTTTCCACATGTTCCTTTTGAGGCCTATTAAACGTATACATGCAGATGTCAAGTAGGCAGATGGATATATGAGCCCGAAGCTCAGTAGAAAGTTCTTAGCAACAGTATAGTTTTGGGAGTTATCAGTACACAGTACAGTACACAGTACACAGTTATCAGTACATCTTATCTTATGGATAAGATCATCTAAGAAGTGTATCAAGAAAAACATTAGAAGATGAGTAAAAGAAGAAAAAGAAGCTGCAGAGCAGAATGCAAAAAGTGCGGTCAGCCAGTTAAAAGGAAACTTAGTGGGAACGGTGCTGTACAAGTCCAAGATGTTTCCTGTGGGTGAGGAGGGGATGTCTGTGTGTTAGACCTTTCAGAGATCAGAGACAATGAGCAAGTGTCCATTGAACCTAACAACCTGGAGATCATTGGTGAGCTTAGTCAGTGGACCAGGTTTGGAAAGATGGACGAGGAAGGAACCGAGATTCAATAAGACGTTAAAGAGTGAACAAGAATTTAAAAAGATCGCAAAGAGGACAAGTTTACTGTGAATGGGTGGAAGCTGACAAAATAATAACTAGAGTACCAGCTGAGGGTCTAAGGAAAGTTCTGTGTTTCATCTTTTTTTTTTTTGACAGACTTGAAATTTGAGGAGGAATGTCAGAAATACATATGCTAAAAGATAGAAGAAAATGGGATCCAGAGCACAGTGTATGGAAAGACCTTAGAACAGAGAAGGACCACCTCCTTCACTATACACAGAAGGGAAAAGGATGAATACTGGTTCAGGAATGTGCGTAGATCTCATAGCCAGAAGATGAAGTCATTTCTGCATGATAGCTTCTGTTGTCTCTGTGAAGTAGGAAGTCA
>NW_023247017.1:0-2426 GCF_002007445.2 Ailuropoda melanoleuca | reverse complement strand
TGTTTTGGCATTGATTCAATCTGTGATACACAGCAACATACATATGATGGTAGAACCAAAGAAAATATTCAGGTTGTCATTTTATACTGTATACCCACCCTCTTGGCCATAGTAAAAGCCCTGAGAGTACATCAGAGTCTTCCTCACTTTTCGAAGGTCTGCCACAGGAACAGCCATTCCTCTCATTCCCAAACCACCGTCCATCACTCAACAACTAGTCCTATTACCTCAGACCCTGCTCTTATTGGCTCTGGGATAAGAGGAGAAAAGGGAGGACAGAGGCACAAGTGGGTGAGAAGTGACCCCCTGAGTGGCATCAGCTTAGAGATGTTCTTACAGTCATGAGGCCACAGCAGTGTGGGGAGAGGGGAACGTTCACTCACATGTCAGGGGGCACAGAGGCACAGAACCCAGCCTAGGGACTGACCATTTTAGTATATCCACACACCACCTGTTTCTCTTCCTCCCTGTCGCCAAGCAGTAAAACCTTTGTACCATTTCATGACCACTAAACACACAAATTTTTTTGCAACTACAGAGATATTACAGTGATTAAAAATATATATATAAAAATGCATAGGTAGAATTAGTAAATTTTCACTAAAGGAAAAATGAAATAAATACACTTAAGCACCAAACTAGAAGAATATCAAGGGTTTGAACAAACATTTGAAAGTGTTTTCACTTATCCTATAAATAAATGTGGAACTGTTTTGAGTTAAAATTGCCCATATAGATTATTCAACAATACTGTTAAATCTCAATTTATATACATACAGTTATATAGGTGGAACTTAGGGCACCCCACAGAATACTATCTCACTCTGTCTTACAATGATGTTACCAAGTGGATGAATCTGTTTTGTTTATCACTGAAACCTTCCAATTAAAAAAAAAAAAAGCATCTGAACTACATAACCTATACAGTATGAAGATGTGAATCCCCAAACTGCTTCTCTCAATATTTACCTTTACATCTGCACGTGTTTTATTTGTGACTTCCATGACAAATTCACAGGGTTTTCCATTGGGTGGGTTCATTAGATGATTAAGAATATAAAGATCCACGGTAGCACCCAGATTATCTATGTTAGACACAAAAATATACTCTTTGCCTTCTCCTATAAGGGTGTCGAGCAAACCAGAGTTGTAGAAACTGGCGTAAATATCACCATGACCTGGAGGGTACCAAGCTTCTGTATTTTCCCCTGAGTATGAGACGTCCTTTGCTACAGGCAGTAAAGATTCTTTATTAATCCTCGGGTACCTTTAAAAAGCAAAACAAACAAACAAAAGGTCTTTTTCAGTATCAACTCAGTAAAGTATTCCGGACCTTCAAGTAAAATTTCAGTCTATCAATAGTAATGTAATCATAGGTAAATCCATTTAAGAAAACCTCTTATCTGTGTTGTCCAGTAATCAGTTTCCTAGATCATAATATCTGCTGCAAAAAAAATTTCCATTGTCATAAAGATGGGAGGACACCTCATGTTTTTAGGGTATTAATAGATTTTATGACTCTACAAGAGGAGAAATGATGTCATTAAGTAAACTTCTCAAACTTCTTTGGTCATGAAATTCTTCTTTTCCCTCCAAATTTGGAAAAATCTGCCCATTCTTACAAACATATATTCAGGGGTGGTGCTCTTTCTTTCCCAGAAAGTCAACAGCAGATTAGTGCTCTGGGACATTTGCTCCCTACCACAGTGAGAACAGCTGTGGGGGCTGGCAGTTGGGGGAGAGGGAAACGAGCTAGCGCTGTGACAGACTAAGGACCAACCAGAAGATGGAGGCAGAGCACCTGCAACGTAGAAAGTGTCCATGAAAAACCAGATTAAAACAACAACAAATGGTACAACTTTTAGAAATACCTGTTCTGTACAAGTTCATATAGACCCATATTTATCCATAGATGGAAGACTTATTTCCCCAGTTGCCTGGGCTCTATCAAAATGCGTCATCTGAATTGCTTTCTACAGGCATACCTTGGAGATAGTGCAGGTTCTGTGCCAGACCACAGCAATAAAGCAAATACCACAACAAAGTGAGTCAAATCGATGTTTTGGCTTCCCGTGCATATGAAAGTTATGCTTACACTATACTGTAGTCTGTTAAGCGTGCAATAGCATTATGTCCGAGAAAATGTATATACCTCAATTTAAAAAAGTACTCCATTGCTCAAAAATGCTTAAACATCATCCATCCGGGCTTTCAGCAAGTCATAATCACTGATCGCAGATCACCATAACAAATACAATAATAAAGAACAAGTTTGAAATACTGTGAGAATACCAAAATGTGTGACACAAAGTAAACAAATGCTACTGGAAGAGTGGCACCAATACCAATAGACTCATGTAGGGTCTCATGCAGGGTTACCACAAATCCTCAACTTGTAAAAAAAAAAAAAAAAAAAAAAAAAATAT
>NW_023247016.1:0-2425 GCF_002007445.2 Ailuropoda melanoleuca | reverse complement strand
TCGACCAGAAGGAAGGGTATGCCTGTCCTTTCCTGGGTCACACTGATTCTTCTCCCCACTTGTGTGTGAATGGCTCTGGGCCATCTTGAGTCCTACCATCTTTCTTTCCTACCACCTTTCCCTGTATTTGCTCTGCTCCTTTTTTTTTTTCTCTTCCTATTCGTTTCCTAGCTCCATTCCCTACTCTCCCTCCCCTCCTTCTCCTGCCTTCAAGTCACCCAAGGGGATGTTGGGAGGGATTTGAGGATGGGAAGGGAGAAGGTTGGGTGGACTGAAACGTTCTAATTCTGTAGGTGACCACTGCCAGGCTCAAATTTTGGATCAATGACGAAACTGCCTGGGAAGGAAAGGAGATGCAAAAGAGAGGATACAAAATAAGAAAGACAATCCAATGTACAATTCTAATGGGGGGCCCCAGTGTGTAAAGCTTCAAAGTCAATAACAACAACAAAATCTTCCCAAGACAGCATTACAGGTCACTGCCCAGTGTGTCACTGTAATCAGGATTAGAGCCTAAAAAATAAAAAAGATAAAAGTGAAAGCAAACTTTAAAAAGTTTTCTTTTAAAGTACCCTTCTAGGAAACCACAGACACCCCCCTCCTCCCCGGGAAAAAGGCAGTTTGCCTCAAAGCGCAAGACCCGCAAGGAAACCACTCAGCTAGCTGACCTCGCGCGGGCCACTTCTTCCTCTCAAGTTCTCAGTTCCTTGGGAACTTTGCCAGAGTCAAGGCCAGCGCCACTCCTGAAGATGTCATTCCCACCTCAGCACAACCTCCTGTGACTGCCCAGGAAACGTCAGGGGAATGAACTGATGAGCGAGTGAATGAATGGGAAGGGGAAAGCAGCAGCACTGCTGGGTGCTTACCTCTTCTGGTTCATGGAGGCCACCTGGAGCCACTCGTTGGTGCTGGGGTTGTAGGAGTGCGCAGCCGAGATCTCCTGGCTAGTGATCCTATACCCGCCCACTATGAAGAGGTAGTTGTCCAGGATGGCGGACCCATAACCCCTGACGTTCACCAGGTCGGGCGGAAGGTTGTTGGCCAGCGGGAACCAACGCTCAGTCATCTCCTCATACCTGAGCATGGACGGGGGCTCCCCTTGGTAGGGGTGAGGGGCCAGGGGTCCCCCCAAGAAATCCCCCAGGGCTACGAGGACAGGAGTCCCGGTCATCCGGGCCTCTCTCAGCCTCTGCTTCAGGCTGACATCCCCGGGGGCCTGAGGAGGAGCCCCCAGGAGGTGGAACTGGGGCTTGCACAGCACCTCGTGGAAGTGGACGACCATGAAGCGCAGGCAGGCCTCCTGCAGGTCGGGCAACCCGTACACCTGCGCCAGGCGGTACAGCTCCAGGCAGTTGGTGAGCCGCACCTGGGACAGCAGCAGCTGCAGCAGAGACGTGACCTGAAGGAAGGAGGCCGCTTCCACCAGCTCGGCCAGCAGGCTCACCTCGTCCATCTCCTCTTCCTCCTCCACCCCACCGCCCTTGTCCGCCCGCGGGCCCAGGAGCCAGCCTTCGCGGGCCCCGCCGGCGTTGATGAAGTCCAGCACTAGGCGCAGGCCCGGGGCGCTGAGGCCGCGCAGCTGCTGCACCTCGGGGCCGCCGGCCTCCTGGCTCAGGGCCTCGCGCATGCCGGAGCGGTAGAGGGCGCGGAAGTAGTCGCTCTGCTCGATAAGCTTCCTCTTGCTCACCGGGTAGCAGCGGTCCTCCAGACGGATCTGCACCATCTCCTCGGCCGACATGGCTGGGGGGCTGGGGGCCGCGGGGGTGCCCGCCAGCTCTGCGCGCTCGCCTCCCCGCCCCCACGCGCTCGCCGGGTTCCGGGTTGGGCGCGCAGAGGGATGGCGCCGCGGAGGAGGAGGAAGGCGACGGGCCGCCGCCCGCTCCCGCGTTCGCCCAACCTATCTGGGTCGCGGCGGCGCCCCCGAGGCAGCCCCTCCTCCTGGTCCCGGGGGCGGCGGCTCAGCCTCGCTCCCCCAAAAGCGGCGGCCCTGCCCGTCTGCTCTCCCTCAGCGCCAAAAAAGGCCCGGCTGGCGCGCGTCGGGCGTCGGGAGGCGGCCGCCGTCCTCGCTCCGGTTCTCTGGGCCGCGTCAGCCGCCGAGGGGATCCCAGCCCCCAGCCTGCAGCCTCCTCCCACGCCTCGCTTCTCACTTCCGCCCGCAGGACCCCTGCCGCCCGCCAGACCTGCGAGTGGATCCGGCTGTCGGGGAGGGCTGGAGGGCTGTGGGCCCGGGTGCCCGGGCTGCGGCCGCGTCCCCGCAGCCTCTCCCGCACGCCAGGCGCCGCGGCTCTGCGGCCTGCGGGGTCCGCGGCGATGCGCCGGCGGGCGCGGGGGGGTGGGGACCGGAGGCGAGGGGAAGCCGGAGTCCGCTCTTTCTTCCACGCTGCTTTATCAGCGGGAAGAGACAAAAAAGAAGAAACAGGCGTGG
>NW_023247015.1:0-2425 GCF_002007445.2 Ailuropoda melanoleuca | reverse complement strand
GGCAGAAAGGAATGCTGTGCACACAGCGAGGGAGAGATGCAGTCTTGAGACAGGCAGGGGCCAGGGTGTACAGAGCCTTTCACCATACGGGGCTTTTATTCTTTGTTTTAGAAGTAGTGGGAAGTCCCTGAAGGGTTAAAAGGCAAGTGACATAACATGATTTGTGTAATAGATAAATTACTTCGCAGTGGGCAGCATGGATCTCAGAAAGAACGTGGATGTGGAGAGACCTGCAGTAGAGCAGGTGAGAGGTGGTGGTAACATGCTAACAGGATGGGGGCCTGAGGACAGAGAAATAAATGGATTAGCCATATATTTAAGAGAAAGCGATCAGTAAGCCCTAGTAACAGATTGGTAAGGGTCATGAGTGATCACTAGCATTTATTGAGTGCTTACTAACTGGCAGGCACTAGGCCATGTGCTGTCTTAATCCTCACAGCAACTGTAAAATTTAGAATCTGTTGTTCTCACAATTACATTTATCAGAAGACTGGGGTTAAATAACTTGCCAAGCTAGTAAGTGGCAGAACCTTAGCTGACTCATGGCCAGTACCATTCACTGCTGTTCTGGAGTGGATGTAGGGCAAATATGAAAGAAAGGTGGAGAAGATCCCAAGAATCACCCCTAAGTTTCTGTCTTCTGATTTGATGAATGGTGGTGTCATTCACTGAAGCAAGGAACACTGGGTGAGGCCCAGCTTCGTAGCAGGAGAACATTTCGTTTGTATCTTCAGTAATCTTCAGTAAGATCACTTTATAGTTACTAAAAAGTGCTCTTATTCAAATTCAGCTTACACTCTGGCACGGTCCCCAAGCAATTCATGATATGTACAACTTTTGTTTTCTTAAACTAAGCCATAAAATACGCTTGGTGATTGTACTCCTCCTGTCCTTGGGAAGGGGATGGTTAATGCATCCGAGCTCTACTCCAGAGGCTGGTCGTCTTTCATTAATACTGTAATTGTCTTCCTATTTTCTCCTTCAGATTACAGACTATTCCTTTTATTCCTAGTACCTAATGTGGTATCTGGCACATAACATGGGTTCAGTAACTGTTGAAAGAATGTAAGATTAATGGCACACATTTAAATAGTATTTTAATATTCAAATAGTAAACTTTCTGTTTAAAAAGTAACAGAAATTTCACATGCGTGGGTTCTGAACGGATGACCTATTAGGATTTATTTCTATTTTTTAAAATTTCTCATTCCTTGCATTGTTTAGACATTAGGAAAGTGATTTCATGAAGTAGATTGAATAAATAGTCATTTGAAAACATGCATATGGATCCTAGAGATTTGTGCATACACGTATTTTGCCCTCAAGAACCCAGCCTTAAGCTATACATGTAGTGAATAATACTTAGCGAATGAGTTTATATTAATATATACATTAGACCATACCAGTATTTCTTATTGATTATCATAGACACATGAATCAGTGGTAGAAACTATTCTAAAATTCAATAAATCATTGGATCCAAATTGACTTCTTTCAGAACATGGCCATTTCTAATTTTTAATTTCTAACATCCACACCCAACCACTTAGCCTTTGCTCTTTTTAATGTCTCTCAGGTATCATCAGTTTCTCTTGAAAATCCTACTGAAGTGTTTGAAGATGGAGAAAATCCACCAAGTAGTCGATCATCAGAGAGCGGGTTCACTGAATTTATACAGTATCAAGCAGATCGAAGTGATGACATTGACAGAGACCTGAGTGAGGGGCAGGGGACAGCTGCCATCCCCATCGGTAGCACATCCTCCGAGACAGAAACGGCCTCCACTGTGGGATCTGAAGAGACCATCATCCAGCCCCCTTCCATAGTCACTCAGGGGACAGCACCCCGAAGTGGGAAGACAGCCCAAAAAACTGCAATGCAGTGCTGCTTGGAGTATGTCCAGCAGTTCCTCAGCCGACTGGTCAACCTCTACATCCTTGAGGCCAGCGCTTTTTCTCAGGCGTTGGCTACAGAGCATCCGGGGGATCTCAGTCGAGAGCGAGAGCAAGGAGAGACTCCGAAATGGGACAGGGATTCGCATGGAGATGTAAAAGAGAGAAACATAAGCAAACAAAAAACTTCAAAAGAATACCTCTCTGCCTTCCTTTCTGCCTGTCAGCTCTTCCTGGAGTGCTCCAGTTTCCCAGTTTACATTGCTGAGGGGAACCATACCTCAGACTTACATTCTGAAAAATCAGAGACTGGTAAGGTCATCTTGGTTTTATTTAAATTTAAATATTTTTTATGGCACACTTTTTTTTTTTTTAAGGAGCACTCAAATATTAAAACTGGGACTTTTTTTTAGCCAGTTCATTTTTTAAAGTGTTATTTAATTTGTAGATTTTTTAAAAAATGATATACTATCTTTATGGGGAGATATATATTGATATATTGGAAAATGTGATTTTGATGTGTTTCACAGTTT
>NW_023247014.1:0-1167 GCF_002007445.2 Ailuropoda melanoleuca | reverse complement strand
GGATTCCGCTACCACTTTCCCTCATGTTTCCCTATTCACGAAGGGTGATGATAGTGCTAAGATGGTCCCTGCATGTTGTTGTTTGTTACAGACATGTTTTGGCCTTTTCGTTCCATTTCCACCAGCAGTTTTGATAAGTTTCCCCAGGAAGCAAAATTCGTAGGAAGCGTCTGTTGGCCAATTGTGTTTTTCAGTGCTATGTTGGTCTTGTTTCACTCACGGTACCAAAGCACCTTGATACCTGTTCCACCTTCCATTAGACCGAAGTGTCTTCAAGGGCTTTACCCTCACACTTTTTTAATCCGTTCTAAGTGCTGCATCCTTCCCAGTTCCATACACCCAATTTGGAATCAGGGTCCACATTGAAAAGGCTGATGTTAGCTGGAGCTGCTTTCCTGTACGAACTGCTTTATTACTATATGAAGGGCGCTGAGTCCTCGAAAATCCTGAACCTTTTCATTCATGCTCCCTTTCACATGAGAGATGATGTTCGTTGATATTTCCCTGGATTGTGTGGTGTCTCACAGACCACTATGTGGCACTCTCGGCAGGTTTCCGCGAACACTTTCTCGCGTGTTTCCCTATTCACGAAGGCTGATGATAGTGCTAAGATGGTCCCTGCATGGTGTTGTTTCTGATGGACATGTTTTTGGCCTTTTCGTTCCATTGCCACCAACAGTTTTGATAGGATTTCCCCAGGAAGCAATCATTTCTTTGGAAGCGGCTGTTGGCCAAATTGTTTTTCTCATTGCTGTGTTCGTCGTGTTTCACTCATGGTACCAAAGCACCTTGATACCTGTTCCACCTTCCATACGGCCGATGTGACTTTAAGGGCTTTATCATCACACATTGTTTCTCTGTTCTAACTGCTGGCTCCTTCCCAGGCCCATACGCCTAATGTGGAATCAGGTCCAAAGTGAAAAGGCTGATGTTAGCTGGAGGTGTTTTCCTGGATGCTCTGCTTTATTACCAATAAGAAGTGCGCTGAGTCCTCGAAAATCCTGAAACATTTCATTCATGCTCCCTTACTCATGAGAGATGATGTTCGTTGAAATTACCCTGGAATGTGTGGTGTCTCAGAGACCATTATGTGGCACTCTCGTCATGGTTCTGCGACCACTTTCCCTCATGTATCCGTATTCAGGAATTTTGATGATAGTGCTGAGA
>NW_023247013.1:0-2424 GCF_002007445.2 Ailuropoda melanoleuca | reverse complement strand
GAATGTATACTCTTGCCTCCCATAATTACAGAAGAGGCGTTGGCAGAAAATTAGTTGTAATTGCAAAAACTTAGGCTCATAGAAGGGACCCTTGATTACGTTAAGGTAGAAGCACAGATTGTTCTTTTGAAAAGTGTTGAAGTTGAAGAATATCCCTTTTGAAATCTACAGAGAAAAGCGAAGTTCCCTAGTGTTAACACAAAGAATGCCTTAAATTGAAGACAGGTTTAGCAATTTGGGGGAAGCTGAGGCTTCCAAAGGAAAAGTAGTATATAAGCAGCAATCAGAAATAGTGTTATAAGTTGTGAGACAAGTCGAGTGAAAGAATGCCATAGATGCTGGGGTCCTTGGTGGGACAAGGGATGGCTATTATTAAAAGACTACTTGGGTGAGGAGGAGGAGATGGGGAAGGAGGAGGAGGAGGAGATAGTATAATGTCAGTTTCATCATAGAAGATTGCAGTTACAATGAGGATAGAGAAAGAGGATATAAAAAGGACAGTAAAAATGGTGACAATTGGAAATAGGAAGTATGGTGTCTTGTTCTGCCATCTTGGATGGGAAATTATGACCTCATGATTTCATCTGCTTGGTCCAAGGTTCTGGGGAAGATTTCTACTTCATGCCACTACATGCTTCTGGGGGCTCTTAGGAGAGAGCCTCAGTTTAATGCTATCAGTTGGAGGGAACTTCCATTCACAGTAGCTTTTGTATATTTTTTAGTTGAGAGACATGAATCCAAGGCTGGGACAAAGAAATAATTCCTTGAATATCTTGAATGACTTTACTGGTGAAGCGGGTCCCTCTGTTTTTGTCTGATTAATTGGTAAACTGAAAGCATAATCAAAATCGAGGTGTGACACCAAGCGGTTTGGCTTTTCAGGATTGCTATAAATAAATAAAAGATGGCAAGGTAAGAACTGAGGATGTAATCAAAGTGGTATGTGGAAGCTAGTAATATTTATGAGCTTTTTAAAATTTCCTGCAAAATAGCGTTTCTGAACGAAGGCAATTATTTGAGGATCTGACCAAACCTAAACATGTAAGTATGAAACACATAAGCACAAGAATAAAGTGCTATGAAAATGTAGGTATTAACATAAATGAAAAGCTTTGAGGGACAGACATTAACTAACTTTGAATTGTTGACTGTGGCATTTGAGCTTTCCAACACACTAATCATTATAATGATTCAGACTCTGAATTAATCTTCTGTAAGAGTAAAATGATCTATTTAAAAATTGTTCACTTTAAAATTTATACAACAATAAAACAGTGACTGATAATGTAAGTTCTCCATGTTACAATCCAGCCTGCTTAATCTCTTTCCCGCATACATTTGGATATGGGCTGATCTTAAAAAAAAATTATAAAGTGGTAAAGAATATCTCTGGACCATTCACTATCTGATTATCTTTCTTCCTTTGTCAGCAAAACTTGGTAAAGGTAATTGATTAAAAAAAAAGTTAAGGTGGTATGTTATCTATATTCTCAATACATACATAAAAATGGTAACATTTTCTTGTATTATTTTACAATATGACATATAATGAACATGTGTAATCTGATTTTTCATGCATTTAAATTGACAACATATCCTGTATTAGATAATGTTGGTGCACTGGTTTTTCAAGACAGTGAAATAAAAACAATTTTTATCATGATATTTTGAACCAGTACAGAAAATTATATTTTCAGAATTTTAGAGGCTTTTGTCAGTGCAAGAGAAAATTAGGGTTTCTTTGGTATTGTGGACGAAAAGTTCTCAGAAGGCAGGACTCATTGAAATTGTAGGCAACCATCTGAATCATGTATTTTCATATGCATTTGAATTGTAAAGTTTTAATGCACCTCCAGAAACCAGAGGTATTGTGTTGATAAGTGGTATGATCTGGTAGAATTTACTTCTGAATCAAATAGTGGTAGTTTGGGAAGGAGATAATCATATTCCAATTGGCTTCTTATAGTTATTTTCCTTAGGCAACCATGTTGAATTCTGGAAAGATAAAAAACATGTCTCTCCATGATTAAACAATGAAGATACTGTACAAATTCATTTGGAATATTATTTGAAATTGCAGACTTTTAGAATGAAGAAAATGAATATAAATTTCTGTTGGGCAAATTAGAGACATGATCTTTAGAATTCATCACGAACAAGAGGAATACATAATTTGTTGCTGTCTGAGCTTATTGAACTCTGATTCTGTCCAAAACTAATGTAGCAGGGTGCCTGGATGGTGCCGTTTGGTTAAAAGCATTGGGCTCTTGGTTTTGGCTCAGGTGGTGATCTCAGGGTCTTGAGATCAAGCCCCACATCAGGCTCCATGCTCAGCATGGAGTCTGCTTAAGACTCTCTCTGCCCCTCCTGCTCATGCTCTCTCTCTCTCTGTCAAATCAAATAAATAAATTAAAAAAAAAAAAA
>NW_023247012.1:0-2424 GCF_002007445.2 Ailuropoda melanoleuca | reverse complement strand
CCCCCCATCCTCCAGCCAGGATGAGACCATATAATTAAATTATTATGATTCAACAGATAATTATTGGCCATCAAAGGTGTACAAGGCAATATCTGAGACATCTGTACTGTGTTCTACTCTATACAAGGCATGCATTTTTCATGGTTTTATTCATTAATATTTATGGAGTGCCTGCTGTGAGCTGGCATTTTACAAGGCTCCAAAGGCACAAAGGTAAATAAGCTTCCTTGCCTCAAGTTCAGTGTAAGCTCATAGAGGAGATATAAAGATAGAGCAAGAGAGGAGACAGAGGTATGCAGGTGGTGGTACAGAAGCACAGTGGAGTGGCTCCTGCCTCAGGCAGGTGAGATGGAGAGCAGGAATGTGTAAGCCTTCCTCCATGAATTCTGAAACTAAAAATAAGAGTTAGGCTGGTAGGAGTGATTGTAAGGGTGGGCCTTCCTGTAGAGGAAAAGGCCCACGCGGTGGTTTGGAAAGGCTGCTAGTCTCTTTGGGAACTGCTTTTGATTATAATGGTAGAGCGGAGGGTGAGAGAGAGACTAGGGAAACATGCAGCTAGAGAGGGAGGGACAGCTCCCATGACAAAGGGCCCTTAGGGAAAGTTCCAATACATTTACAAATATATGTAGAAAGAGTTTAAGGGTAACAATCTGGTTAAAAGGAAGCTCTGGAGGATTTGTCTTGAAACCACATTTGTCTGCAAAAGCAATGTTTTCTCATAGATTTTTACTGGAGAGGAGTGGAACTGATGGATTTTATACATGGCAGTTAATTAAAGAACCCCGACATCGTACCCTTGTCATCCCCATTGAGAACCTTAAGTACTATGCTGGGAAGTTTGCATTTATCCTTAAAAAAGTATGTAGGGGAGAGATCACCGCTTGTTTGTAATCACTTTGGTAAAGGACGTATTAGGTGACAGCATTGTCAGGAAGCCCAGTTGGGTGGCTAAAGCCATAAACCTGATGACAAATTCAAGGTAGAGGTAGGGAGGATGAAGGAATTAAGTGGAGTTAAGAGGTTTTAAGGAGGTAGAAACAACAAGCCATGCTGACTGATGGGAGGAGGGGAGATAATGGGAAAGCAAGGAGAACAGAATGGCTCCCAGTGCTTCGCCATGGGCTGTATGGTTGACGGGTGCCATTCACTGAGTACAGAAGGAAAGGGAAATTGGCCAGGGAAGAAGAATGGGTTCAGTTTTGAAATACCGCTTCTCAGTAATGAACAAGTTTTTGCTTCTTGGTCGTGCTCTCCTATTCCATGGATGACAGACCAAGTTGGAGAGGCACAAAGGTTTTCTTCATTCTCAAAGCCTCTCATTTTCTGTCTATAGGTGAGAGACATTGCAGCGCTCAGATTTCCAGCTGTTGGGCTCGCCCACCCAAGAGCCCCAGAGCAGCTCACCTTTCCCCCCTCCATTTCTGGGGAGAAAATCTCTTCCATTTATCAGAACTTAGTTGTTTACTTATATAAACAATACTCAGAAATGCATTTTAAATAAAAGGCAAACAAGTTGAAAGTTAATACAATGTATTGGGATTTTGTCCATCCATCGGTGTAGTTACATTGTCTACACAACTCGGGGTAGTCGCTGGGAGGATTCTCATTTTACACATAAGGAGGAACTGAAGCTTAAGTTACAGAGTCGGGACTCAAAGCCATGTCTACCATGGCCCCAGATTGTGTTCTTTACCGTTTTCCTGTGTTCCCCATACAATCCCTCTATCAAATTCCTAAAAGGCCCTGTCAGTCTTGTTCCTAAACCTGCTGGAACCACTTAAGTTTTCTGTGGTGTAAGTCTGCTCAAGTCTTTAGTCATGGGAAGTCTGTAAGTCTGGCAGCATCAGCCACACTGTCATATCCCTGCTCTGCCAGGCATTTCTCTCCCAACTGGGAGAAATACATTTCCTATGCATCCAAACTTCTCTCTTCAGTTTCTTTCTAAGAATCACTTTTCTAATTCCCTCCTTATTCAAGGAAGTAAAAGGGCCAAGTACCAACTTCAAAAGGCCAAATTTGTGTAATGCTAATACCCTATTATTAGGTATCTTCTAAAAGTAATATCCTGTGCTAGTCACCTTAAATCCACCATCTCATTAAATGCTTACATGTCAGGTGTCACAAGCTCATCTTAGAGGTGACAAAACTGAAGTTGGGAGTAGTGAAGGAAACTGCCATGACGCCCCCAGCTGGACGATGACCGGGCCTGCATTCAAACCAAGCTTATCTGACTCCACAGCCACTCATGAGGGCTGCTCATAATGACTTACAACTCAGCATAATCTTCTCAAAAATTACACCTGTACTTCAAGGGGTACCTCTTACGCTGTCGGTGGGACTGCAAACTGGTGCAGCATCTCCGAGAGATGGTATAGAGTTGCCTCAGAAAGTTAAAAATAGAGCTGCCTTATGACCCAGGAATTG
>NW_023247010.1:621-734 GCF_002007445.2 Ailuropoda melanoleuca | reverse complement strand
AAGCAGAGCGTCCAGGAAAACACCTCCAGTGAACAGCAGGCTTTTCACTGGGCACCCCGATTCCACATTGGTTGTAGGGGCCAGGGAAGGATCCAGCCCTTAGAACCAAGAAA
>NW_023247010.1:0-307 GCF_002007445.2 Ailuropoda melanoleuca | reverse complement strand
CGGAAGCCTGACGAGAGTGCCCCATAGTGCTCTCAGAGACCCCACACAGTCCAATGAAATATCAACGATCATCATCTCTTGTGACTAAGGGAGCATGAATGAAAATGTACAGGATATTNACTCAGCGCCCTTCTCATTGGTAATAAAGCAGAGCGTCGAGGAAAACACCTCCAGCGAACAGCAGCTTTTTCTCTGGGGACCCCGATTCCACATTGGGTGTAGAGGCCTGGGGAGGATCCAGGCCATAGAACAAAGAAACAAAGTGTGAGGGGAAAGCCCTTGAAGTCACGACGGCCTTATGGAAGGT
>NW_023247009.1:0-2422 GCF_002007445.2 Ailuropoda melanoleuca | reverse complement strand
TTCTTCATGAGCTCTTCTCTGCCCACCCTGTGTCAGTGTCAGATGCCCCCAGGCTCATCCCCGGCCCTCTCACCCAGCTTCATTCTGCTCCACTTAGTACCACCTGACATAGTAGAGATGTGTTTATTTACTGTCTTTCTCCTCCCACTCCACTATAAATTCCAAGAGTGTCATTTATTTGGTTAATCTCTGTTTTCCCAGGGTCTAGATAATATTTGTCACATGGTAGGGGCTCAATAAAGACTTGTTGATTAAAGGAGCAAATGCTGTTTAGTCTCCTCTATTTATTTAAGTATTTCCTAAATTCGTTGGACATTGGACTCACTTATTCTGTGTGCCTGACTTTTTAATGCACATCAGCATGTCCCTGCCTTTGGTTCATGTACTTAGGGCTACCTCATTGGCTTAGGATGGACTTGCTATTTGTAATGAAATTGTACTTCATGTGAAGCAGGGCACTAAAGCTTTGGGTAAAAACCACATTTTAATCGGAATCTGTCACAGGCCCATGGAAATTCTCATTTGTATTGACAGATTGGCTCATTTCAATGTATCAGAAGATTCTTATAAAGGAAGTAGTTTGAAAGGAATTGTCACCTCGCAGCAGGCTGGCTGCCAAGGATAATGAGGCAAGTGGTATGCTTGGTTGGGGCCGTCATGGGACCATATAAGGTACAGGGCTGCTGAGTCAGAATCAGAGCTGTAGGTCATGGCTGTACAGCTTGTCCCCTGCACAAGGGCACAAGGCTGGGAGGGAAGCTAGGGGCACATGGGGCCCAAAACCATTTCTGTTCTGTTTGCCATGATTCTGGTTGCATTAGCCCAGAGAAAAGGATGCCTTTCAGTAATCCCTCACCTGGGAGGGGCATCTTTTTCTATTAGAACAAAGGTTAAGAATATGGTAGCACTGGGCCTGATCATAATGGAGACTTTCCTTAGTGATTTAACCACCAGTTCAGAAGGCAGAGAAAAAAGGAAATGATCAGAGATTCTACAGCTGGAACATTTGTTGTCAGTGAAGGGAAAAAGAAAGCTCCTGGGAAGAGCCACTAGTAATTAGCAGTAAGGAGAGCAAAATGCTTTATTTTAATACATTTCAATAAGCTTAATAAAAAACAATTTTTTTAAAATAAAGAGACTAAAGTGAGCATAATCCTGGAAACCTTAAAAAAGACTGAATAAGTTTACACTGAATATTAAGTTCGGTAAGACTGATAACAAGAAAGGTTTAAGGATATAAGTGCTATCTGGCCTTTTATTCATTAACCCATAAGTTTAGTGAGATTATTCCAAGTGCCAATAGGTTATGGAAAATGCAAGGAGGACGAAGTTTAGGTGAAGAGACAGTACAATGTATTAGGTGCCACAGTGAAAGTCCAAACAGATTTTTGGTAGTGTAGAAAATAAAGTGACTGGCTTTTATTGTGCATGTTGGAGAAGGTGTTTATAGGAGGGATATTTCTGGGTATTAAAGTATGAATAAGAATTTGCTTATTAGATAAAGAAAGAGCATTCCAGACAGAGGAATCAATATATGATGAAAGACAGAGAAATTAAACTGCAGCACATTCAGGGGACGATGAAGAGTTTAATGTCACCATACCATAGAGTGTCTATGATGGAATGGCAGGTAATACGGCTAAAGAGTAGAATTTGTAATGTCAGAATGTGAAAGAGCCTTCTCTGCTACATGTGTGTATTTGGATTGTACCTTTTAAGCTATAGAGGGCTAGCAGATGTTTATTAGGAAACAATATGATTAGATTTTATGATAATAAGCCCGTGTGGGTTATGAGCTGCATTTGGGAAATACTGGTGATAGAATGACAAAACAGGAAACCCAGTTAAGCCATAATGGAGATGGAGACTACGGTGTCACAAAGGATTAGAGAGAAGAGAGAACAGAGCTAAGGAACATTCTAGAATAGCAAGATGGATGCAAGAAGATGCAGCAAAGAATCAAACTAAAGTTATTTCTAATTTGAAAACTAAGTGGGATGATGACACCATAATGGAAATGGAGACTCCAGAGGTCATGCTATTTTAGGGTATAAGTTAACAGAGTCTGGTTTGGATGTGTTAAATTTGAGATGCCTGTGGGACTTCAGTTTGTGTAGTTCCAAGATAAATTTAGAATATGAGTTTCGATAAGGAGAGATCTTGAAATAATAAGATTATCAGTTGTAGGGGAGAAATAGAGATCATGGAGAAAAGAGGAACAAGAAGGGGTGTTTTAAGGAACTCCCACTGATGTATCAATGGAGGGAAAGGGGTCAATGCAGGAGATAGAGACAACACTGTTAGAGATGTAATTTGATGCATGGTTCTTTTAGACATTGCTAAAGATTACATTTATATTCTCTTTTCATCTCTCAGAGAATATTTAAATTATGCATACTGTTCTTTTCATTAATTTTTTTTT
>NW_023247008.1:0-2419 GCF_002007445.2 Ailuropoda melanoleuca | reverse complement strand
AAAACTGTATGAGAGTGTTTTTCCAAGCTATTGCTGACTTTGGGCATTATTTTGTAAACAGGATGGGAGAAAATGAGCTTTCATCATTATCTTAGTTGGAATAGGTATTTGTTATTCAGTGGTTTTAAAATGTTTTGCCAACTGGACACATATATTACTTTATAAATTAATTTTTCTGGATATTTTCCCATCTCATTTTTGGAATTTTTTAATTCATGAGATTCAGTATTATTTCAATGATAACTGTAACTGCTGATTTGAAAGTGGTGCTGTTGCTGAAAATGCCATGAGACTCAATTAATTTGAAGAAATTATTTCACAAATAATGGACACTGCATAAATAAGAAGTGAAATATGTTTTAGCTACAATTATTTCTAAACAGTGCCTGAAAACACATTTAAGAATAAATGCAACCATTATGGTTTACAAGTAATAAATATTGTAAATTCCATTTGCAAATACTAATTGTATTACCAAATAAATAAATGAGGTTTTAATTGCATAATTATGTGAATGGAAAACTAGGACATGCTCCAAATCAATGTAAAAATGAACATTTTATTCATGTTAATAAAATTCCAAAGTACTGGATAACTACAGTTTCTAACTTCAGAAGGAAAACAACATAAAAACCAAAATGAAGACAAAACAAGAGCATGATTTGTTGTCTCTTCCAAGAATATCCTAGAACTGAAACTGTATGAAGATTGATTTACCCTTTATTTTTTATGTGTACAGACCTTTCAAGACTGGATGGCTGTCACTATTATGACTAGGATTGAACATTAGCTCTCTTCACACAACATTGGGTAGATTAGGAAGTAAAACTGGAATTTCTGACAGCCATGACTTGGATATAACCTTCCTGTTCATTTCTTCCCCATTTTATCTTGTTATATTTCTTATTTGATGTTAGAAAACAAATGCAAATTTGTAATTTTCTTTGTAGAATAGCCAGAATACTGTGTTTTCTTACCACAATAATTTATCTTCAAACTGAGATGAAAACCTGTAAAGATACAACTAATGATAACTCTGACATTATTTTAAAGTATAATTTGTTTCTCTAATTTAGTTTTGCAATGCCAATTAATTAAATAATATGTGAATGCAATGTAAAAGATGATTTTATTATTGTAAATATATTTTAGGTTATTACAAATGATTAAGTATATATATTTATGTCGTAACTGTTAAGTATACATTTTTATGTTTTTTCTTGTGTTAAAAAATATTAATATTTGTTGTAATATAAATAAACTTGCATATGAGATAAACTTCAGAAGTAACTGGCAATAGAAATGCACATTTAGTGAATAGTTTCAGAGTCAATGGAATATACCAGATTTAGTAAATAATATGCATTGAAATTTTTTATAAAAAAAAACTTATTTATAAATAGTGCTCAAAATATACTGAAATAAATTCAACCCTTTGAGGTGAAAAAGATAAGAGATTTTGACCCGAGTTACTCATTTCACTGTATTATACACGTATATACACCCTCATTTAGTTATATTTCTCTCTGTATGGATGTGTATACATGTGTTTTATCTTTCCTAGTAAGTACTGTATTTACTTTTTATTATCGAAAGCAATTAGCATAAAGTATAATACATAGTATGCACCAAATATATGGCTGTTTAACATCCAATAAATATTATGAAAATGTTGTAGATCCTATCACAAATTAGGTGTACATTCATAAAGATCAAAATGAATAGGGGCACCTGGGTAGCTCAGATAAGTGTTTGCCTTCAGCTCAGGTCATGATTCCAGAGTCCTGGGATCCAACTGACATTACCACTTGTGCTCTCTCTCTCACTCTCTCTCTCTCAAATAAATAAATAAAATCTTTAAAAAAAAAACCACAATGAATAGTGGATATCTGTTAGCTATTAGCAAAAGTAATGTTTTACGTATCCACATAATTATCCAATTATACATACATACATAAATAATAACCTTGTAATAGTAGACTATTTAATGACACTAATATATGCTTATGATAAAAGTTTGAGTGAAACTTTTGATATAAAGCAGAAAAAAACACATAAGTAAATATAACATATAAATATATAAAGTCCTGTAAGCATAATGTTTGATTTGAATGTCCCTACTGGGCTAGCAAATTTTAAAAGAGAAAAAAAAAAAACTGGAAAATATCAGAATAACTTCAGTGACTATGGTGTGTCTTCCTTTACTTTTATGAGTTGAAATATAAATTAAAACATTACCATGAGTGGAAAATATTAATATATCAACAAATGCTTAAGTATTATTGTGTGATGAAGCACTCTCCTGTGGATTCTAATAGGTAAGAAGGTGGGGTATTTGTCATGTATGAATCTTGGAGAAAATACAAATGTCTTACTCTTTCCATTTTTCCATCTATCCACTAATTCACTGATTTTTTTT
>NW_023247007.1:0-2417 GCF_002007445.2 Ailuropoda melanoleuca | reverse complement strand
GTATTCAACTGCCTGTAACTATAAACAAATACCACATCCCAGTCACTTCCCTGTATTGGCACTTTTTTCTCATAATTTTCTAATGAAGAGGCTACCAATCCATCTAACCAGAGATAAAATACCAATTATTTTATTCCATCATATGTATTGTTATATATCATAAATACATGACATATCTTAATACATCTTTAATAAATACAATAACAGCAACCATTCATTGTTAACTATTCCAAGTACTCAGCTCAATGCTTTATGTGCATATTTTTCCATTTAAT
Source organism: Ailuropoda melanoleuca (assembly GCF_002007445.2). NCBI lineage: Eukaryota > Metazoa > Chordata > Mammalia > Carnivora > Ursidae > Ailuropoda > Ailuropoda melanoleuca. The sequence continues at coordinate 2,142 of NW_023247007.1, read as the reverse complement.
CCTCATAACAACCTTAAGAAATAGGCATTGTGTTTATCTCCATTGACAGATGAAGTATTTAAGATTAAATGAGCTTATGTGACTTGTCTAAGGTCATACTATCAATAAGCATCTATTGTTTGTCTTGTGTAATTCATGCTATCACTTCTAATTCAATACCCCTGAGCAGCCGCATCTCTCACCTTAGCAGGGAGAACAGAGATGACTTCTTTCAGTCTTATTACAGGAGAATTACTGGAGTCTTATTTTTGAAGAATGGCCAGACTTGCAGCCACCTGTTCCCTGGAAGAAAAACCAAATGATGAGCAATAGAAGTCAAACCACCAGAGTCACAGACCAATTACAAATAGAAATTGTACTAAGGTGAGTAAAAATACAATTATGAATTTGGACAAGGACTTACCTTTTATAATTCAAACAGATCAATTTTGCTATCCAAAATATACCAAATCTGTTACTAGAATCATCAGCTAACATAAAAGATCTGAAGCAAATTGTCCAGCTATTAAAAAACAAAAACTAACTAATACACATTATTGTTGAAAAACCAAAAGAATTTATTTACTGAGAGCAAATGAATGTGAGCATCATATTTGCCAAGCAGATATGTTATCAACAACTACCTTGTCCCTTCCCTATATAAAGACTTTGTGATCAACACCTCTTCTAAGAGCATTAAAAGTTGTGCTGGAAAATGTTGTCTCCTTTTCTGAGTAAGTTCCCTGGCCGCACGTCAGCACGGAATCTTATAAAAAGCAGAGCCAAAGTCAATGGTTTTGGTGTGTCATACCCTGAAGATGATTCTCAGCAGTAAAAATCGTGGCTCCTCAAATACAGGCAAGGTTGTTCATTCCCAGCAATTTACCAGTATGCTTCTTTCTTCCCCCATTCTGATTTTCCACCAACTACAACCCTTCCACAACCTTTTTTAGTGGTACAGTAAATTCCTCCAAAGCTCGTGGACTTACCTCTAAAAGGCATCCCCCGGACCCACAATTCTGAGTCTTTGTGAAAAGAATAAACTAGAAACATACATCAAAATGAAAAGTGAGAACTGAGACTACTTGTAGCAATATGACTTAGTTGTTCAATAAGACTTCACCCAGGAAAGATAAGACTATAAACCAATAAATATTATCTTCTTCAAGATATTCATGTCGATTAATTTATCTGAGATAATAGTTGGGTTTCTTGGGCAAAGAGATGTCTTATCAAATAATAGTTTATCCATCAAATCTTCCCTTAAGACCCTCACCCTGCTTTGTTCACTAATCCTAAACAAATTTAATCCTGTCACAAATTTTGCCCAATTTCCATCATCTATCCACCTTGAAACACTTGCCCAGACCCCAACACTCTATAACCGTACATTCAGCCTTCCCTCTTGTGATATATTGTTGAGATCTGTCAAGGTGGTATTCTAACTCACAGCAGTGACTTCTACTGTATTTGGTTTTGCTTTATTAAATGGTTGTTTTGTAATATTTCAGAGAATTCAATAAAAGAATGTCAATATGGTACAGAGATCTGAAATCTACCAAGTCTGATCATCAAGAAAAGCTGTTTTTAGTTTAATCCATTTTACAAGCATCTTTGTTATTCAAGACTTCAGGGAATAGAATAAGATGGCCCATCACAACCAGAAACTATGAAAATTTCATGGAGATAATATCAAGATTATTTAACATAGCCTCATAGATTGTGAGTGTAGATCAAAAACACTTTTTAGTGGTGAGTTTCAAAGTGTCAGCAGTTTTTTTAAAGTGCAAAAAGAGTGCAGAAGGCAGAATTTCATTGTTTTTTTTTTTTATTTGTGTGTGTACTTCTCACAAATTAAATCCAGGCTTTGTTTCCTAGAGCAACATTTGGAAGATATTTTTTAAACAGACCAATGACTAATTATTTGCCCACTTAAACAAATAAGTAGTTTAGAGAAGGTAATTCTTTTTATCTTATTATTTTAAAAATCAATTACAAAACTTAAAAAAAGGAAAAACAATTGACTTAAATTCATAAAAATAAAAAAGCTTAAGAGACTTAAGCTCTAAGGCTCTAAATAAACATTTGTTAGAGCCTCAGTTTCAATGATCTCTATTTTCATGAGGTATTGTCAGATGTATTATTTAAGAAGAAATCTTTGAG
>NW_023247006.1:0-2417 GCF_002007445.2 Ailuropoda melanoleuca | reverse complement strand
TGACCTGAGCTGAAATCAAGAGTCAGACGCTTAACCAAATACACCACCCAGGTGCCCCTGGAAGTTTATACTTCTTAATCCCCTTCACCAATTTCACCATCTTCCCACCCCCTTGGTCCTCTGGCAACCACTCCTCTGTTCTCTGTATTTATGAGTCTGTTTGTGGGGTTTTTTTGTTGTTTGCAGAAAAATATTTTTCCCCATACCCATCAGTAAAGAGACTTCGAAGCAGGGGTCAATCAGACGATCTTTACTGTTTTGCCTTAGGGCTCTATCAGCTATCTTCCTCGCATCTTAATCTAGTCCAGGAGGCTTTAATTATCTTGATAACCCAACAGGATATCATGCTGGTCCTTTACATTGATGAGCTGTGCATAATCACCCCAGATATCTCAGTAAGCCACATGCCTCTAACAGGGCGGGAGAGGCACCCCACAGACTTTCAAGGGCCGCCATATTGTGAAGTTTACAGGATCCAACAGCTTGGGGCATACCAGAACATCTCTTCCAAAGTAAGAGACAAGTTGTTGCACTTTGCATTGCCCACCATGAAGAAAAAGGTGCAGCCCTCGTGGGCTGGACTTCCGAATTCTGGAGATGGCATATACCACATATGGGCATGCTACTGTGGGCGACCTGCAAGGCTGCTGGTGTTGATGGGGCCTGGAGGAAGATAGGGCTCTGTGGTAGTCCAGGCCACCATTCGGGCTTCCCTGCCTTTGGGCTTTTTGGCCTACCACACCTAATGCAACCAGAAATGTCTCTGGCCAACACAGACACTGGAGCGAGCACAGACAAGGCCTAATAAAAGAATGATACGTTGGGAAGGTCATGCCCTCATTGACCAATAAATTATTCTCCATTTGAAAAGCAGGTCGTGTTTGTTACTGGGCCCGAGTGCAGTGTGAACAGCTGACCACAGGAAACAAGATGACACGGGTGGCAGCTTTCCAGCATTCTGTTACAAAATGCAGGTGGTATATCTGGATCCAGGCCTGGACGATCCAGAAGACACAAGGAAACTATACAAGCAGGTGAGCAAGAGCTCCTGCTGCTCTTCCATCGCTCCCTCTGCCCGTCCCTATAGACTCCGGGCAATTTCCTTCTGACCAGTCAACAGAGGAGGAAGAACCAGTAGGCCTGGTTTCTGGCTGAGTCAGTGCAGCGTGCCGACATCAGCAGGAAGCCGATGACTACTGCCGGCATCCCACCCAAGCGTGGCCCTGAACGATGCTGGTGAAGGAAAATCTTCCCAGTGGGCAGAACTTCAGGTCAAACATGTGGTTGTCCACTTTGTGTACAATGGAACATGGCCTGTGGTATGAACCCACACTTGCCTGGCAGTGGCTAATGGGTTGGCTGGCTGGTCAGGGGCTTGGAAAGGACAAGACTAGAAAACTGGTGACGAGGAGATTCTGGAGGGGAGAGAGATATGGATGGACCCTTTGGAATGGGCCTCGCGTGTGAAGACATTCATGCCCCACATGTATACCCACTAATGACCATATATAAGCCCATAAATGACATAGACAGGGTGACTCATCCTGTGGATATCACTTGAGCTCTTTCCCAGAGCATCCCAGCGCTTCTTGAATAGCCCGTGGCCAAAGTGGCCGTGGCGGCTGGGCATCGACTTCCCCTTACCTGGGCTGATCTGGCTACCACCGCTGCTAAGGAAGGGCCCTTTCTGCAAACAGAGGTCAACACTAACCTTCCAACACAGCATCATTTCCAGGGTGGAGGGACCAGTTAGCCACCTGGCAACCATGTTAATTACATGGGACTCGTGGACAGGACTGTGCTTTGTCCTCACAGGAACAGGTGTCTATTCCAGGTTCAGATTATCTTCCCTGCTTGCAGTGCGTCTGCCACTACCATCATCTGTGGACCTACAGACTAGCTTATCCATCACTATATTCCACGCAATGGCGTCTCCAACCAAGGAACTCTTGTGGAGCAAAAGAAGCATAATGGGGGCTCACATCCACAGAATTCACTGGTCTTAACACATGTCCCACCACCCAGGAGCTTGGAAGAGGGGGGGAATGGCCTGCTGAAGGGTCAGTTACAGGGTCAGCTAGGAGCCCATGCCTGTGGGGTTAGAGCGTTGGCCTACAAGATGCGATTTATAGCTTTAAAAAGCTACCAGATGACTATCTATAGTTAACACTGCTGTCTAGTACATCTGAGAGTTGTTTAAAAATAGATCCAGGGGCGCCTGCGTGGCTCAGTCAGTGCCACTGAGTGCCTGACTCTTGGTTTCAGCTCAAGTCATGATCTTGGGGTCATGAGATCAAGCCCCAAGTCAGGGCTCTGTGCTCAGTAGGGAGTCTGCTTGAGATTCCCTCCCTCTGCCCCTCCCCCTACGCCCTCGTCTCTCTGTAAAAATAAAGAAATCTTTTTTTTTTTTTTTTTTA
>NW_023247005.1:0-2415 GCF_002007445.2 Ailuropoda melanoleuca | reverse complement strand
TAATTGAGTGACCAGATGTAAGCAGTTTGTGAGAGGGAGATGCTGAGAATGAATCTGGTGGGGTAATCAGTCTATAAAGCTTAATAAGGAGATAATACAGAGTGATTGTCATGGGGCAATCTGGAGAGTCAGAAAAGGACTTTTAGAGACCTGTAGTAGTAAAATATTATAATCAGAATCTTGAGCATCTGGCAGAAATGCCTAATGGGGTTGTGGAGAGAAAAGAAAAAAAAAACAGCTTTATTTACATCCTGGACTTCATCTAATTTTATCTACAGTCCTTATGAGCTTCGGTGAGTTTTGGTATTGGTCTGTATGAAAATAATGACTATGTTTTTTCAATAGGGAAAGACCCGTAGAGAAATTTGTGGAGATATATCATATTCCTTGAAATCTTGGCATATGATAAATATAAGTTCCATTCTCTTCCTTACAACACTGCTAAAAATAATAATAATCCCGTCCTCCACCAATTTACCCAAGCCCAGATATTTGTGAACGCCGTACATTTCATACAGAAGCTGTTTGTTTCTGCCTCTTAAGCCATTGCCAATTCTCAGTTTGACAGTGTTCTTTTTCCAAGCAATTTGAACCAATTTTATATGTGAAACTTCATGAGACACTTCATCAAATTCTTTGCTTCGGCCCAAATATATAGCATCCACTGCACACTCTCAGCCGCTAATCTCATAATTATATCTCAGTGAGTTTGACTGGCATGGAGTGCTTTCCCTTCCAGGTCCACTTAAACACCCTGTGAAATTCTGGGCTCAGGATAGTGCTCTAGGGTGGGGTCAGGCAAGAAGAACAGAAACAGTGATTAGGGTGAGAAACCTGGGGACACATGGGGAACCCTGAGTAATTATAAAGAGAAATAATCCTAAGGAAGTCATACGTAGAGTGGAAAAGGAAGGGAAGAACCCAGCACTGCATACAGAAGGTAGGTAAAAATGGAAGACATATTTTTATATGATCGGCCCGAGGTATTATAATGAAAGGTAGTCTCTTGTTTTCAAGAGACTCCTTTATGCTTCCTTCTTGTAGCATTTTTTCTCCTATACCATAGTCCTATACCACTCTAAATGCCCACTGCAAATCTTGTCACAAATTAGTCACTCCTAAATAATTTGTTTCAATGTATGAATGAATCTACCTTCACATATGCCCAGTTCCATCTTATCCCAGCACTGACCTTGTACCTCATAGCCACAACCTCACTCCACTGTATCACCTGCTGGTACTTCTGATGACCCACTACTTCATCTGGGGCTAGAAATCTTGCCACTGCATTTGAAAGCTGGAATGAGACAGGTTGTTCATTTCAAAGTATAAGGTGCTCAGCTATCTTCAAGTGATTCCCTAGAGAGCAATAAAGTCTATAGGATGCCAAGAATCATCACATTTCTCCAAAAGGACAGACAGCACATAGTTTAGATGTTTGTAGTCCATAAGTATCTGTTGCAATCACTCCATTATGTAATTGTAGCACAAGAGCAGCCATATGTAATACATTAAAGAATGGACTTGGCTGTGTCCCATTATAATTTTATGCATGAAAACAGATGTTGGGGCATGTTTAGCCCCAGGGCTTTACTTTGTCTTTTTTGCAAGGGATAGACAAAGTTTCTTTTGCCTATATACCTGAGCAGTTCTAATACTGTAACAAGATCTATTGTCAAAATATTGATATCCATGCTCCAACTGAAGATTGAAACAAGAAGAACTCTTTGAGGTTAGCATATCAACTGCAAAACATGAATTTGAAAGCCAGACTGCTGGACTTTGTTTACTATTTTTTAGTAAAATTTTTTCTTTTTACTATATGTTCTTGGCCAATAGATATGCTTTCTTTAGCCTCTGTTTTCCTGTCCTCAAAATAAGGAAATAACAAGTACTTATATTTTCAGGTTCTTATGAAAATAATTCACATGAAACATGACAGAGACTAGAACAGAGTAAGAACTCAGGGGAAGGAGTACTGGAAAAGAAATGGAAATTCAAGATCAAGTGATTTGCTAAAGTTCCAGTAGCTTTTGACAGATGATGATGTTCCACAGAACCACCATAATGCTTTTTCATCATGAAATGGTCCTTTCCATACTAGGCAACTGTGCCCTGCAGTTTCAGAGGTCAGAGAAATGAGTTCACCCTTCTTATGCGACATGTACCAATACAACTGAATCTACTCCAAAAATACAGCATTCCAATTGATAAAAATACAGATTTAATCACTGAGAGAAATGTGCTAGGATGTTGTGCTGTCTTTCTACGCAATGATCAATGTCAGGCAGCATATTCTTTTGCTTTTTAGCCATCTGCTTACATACTGGTTAAGGATATATTTCTTTGTTTCAATCATTTTATGAAAAAAGTTAACAGAACATAAGTGGGGACACACACACACACACACACACA
>NW_023247004.1:0-2415 GCF_002007445.2 Ailuropoda melanoleuca | reverse complement strand
TGGGGCTCGATCCCATAACGCCGGGATCATGCCCTGAGCTGAAGGCAGATGCTTAACCGCTGTGCCACCCACGTGCCCCTGGGGGTGAGGATTTAAACATGAATTTTGGGAGGACTCAAACTTTCAGACCATGGCAACCGGTTTTTTGCTTGTTCTTGGCTGCAATCATCATTCTCACCCCTGCAAATGTCTCTGTGACACAATTTGTTATCGCCTTCCATGGACTGTGATACATTCCCCTTCTTCTTCCCAGACTCAGGGTGTTGGTAGCAGTAGGAGGAGACGTGTCTGACGAGGACCCCTGCAGACTGCACGTGGACGGCCCGCCACTGACCCTGGGACTTCCTTTATTCAAGATAGCATGCCCTCTCTCCACTTTCGCCAATCGGCAAGTGTCTGTAGCTTAGGACTGGAGAGCCCTGGGGGAGATAGACGTCTTCCTGCAGGCCGCTCGGAAAGAGCGCCCCACTGGCAGGCACGGGCTGGGAGCGGGCCGGCACCGAACCCCCAGCTCCCTGACATAGGTACTGTTGTCGTCCCACATCACAGACGAGGAGACTGCGGCGGGAGGGAACTGACGTTCTTCCTGACGTCCCCCGGCCCCAGCCCGGGCCCTGAGCCACCGTGTGGGTCCTCACAGGATTAGCCGCTGTCCGTACGTAGCTGCGTTTGGTTCCTGTGCTTCCTCGCATTGAATGGATTTCCTTCGTGTTCGGTTCATCTGTTACCGTGACAACGACGCATCCAGCTCTATGTGCCTGCTTGCTTCCGCGTCTACCGTCGAGTTCATGCTCTCGCTGTGCCAACCTCCCCTGCTCTCCCCCAGACGTCACCAAATCCCTTTTCGGTATTTTGCCTTTGTTGTGCTTATCCTAATGTGGCCATGGGGTGATGGTTTGGACTCTGGGGTGATTAGTACTGAGGATGCCGCCCACGGGGGTCTGCCCAGGACGGCCGGCCGCAGATGCGAGCAGCTCTACTCCTGTCTCCACGAGGACTGCAGTCCGACCCCAGCCACGGCAGTCCGGCTCCCACGGCCTCTTTAAGCTTTACAGACAAACAGACAGAAGACAGAAACACCTTTTGTCCTTGACCCAGCAACAACCAGTTTCAGTCCTTTGCAACCAAGAGCCCTGACTTATAAAAATATCTTCTCCACACTTTTTAGCACATCATCCCTCCCACCTATTACCATGACAACGCACACACTGTAATGAGTTAGGCCCATGAATAACCGAGGGGAGGGGCAGCTGATGGGGCGAGCACCCCCAGGTTTCACCCTTTACCATTTCACAATTAGGCTCTCAGCTCCTGCAGACTCCCCAATGCGTCCATGACCCTATGAATCTCAGACGGGAGACCCAGTCCAGGGGTAACTTCGCCTCAAGTGCACGGAGAGCAGGCAGAGAACGCAGAGGAAAGAAGCAGAAACATCACAACGTTGTCCTCTAGGGGATTCGGCTCTGCTCCAAGAAGGCTCTGCTCTGGGCAGACGTCACAGCGAACAGATGGATTACAAATTCTGTCCTGCTACACAGAGCCACTCCACACAGTTGAAATCATTTAGAATTTTTGTTTCCGTTTTTAGAAAAAGAAAAAAAAAAAAAAACATGGCCCTGCCACCGGACCTGCAGACTGAGCTAATTAGTGTGAGGGGTGGGAACTTGGCTGGTTTCTGACTTTGGTGCACCAAAGAACAGAAGAAAAAACCTTCTTTATCCTGTTCAACGAGAGATCTCCGAGTTGGCCACGGGATTTCTCCAACTCGATTAAATGAATAGAAACGTGCTTGTTCCACATTATCCTCAGAAAATCACTGGATTTCAGATCCAATAGGAGAGGGAAAGAGAGAGAGGCGTGATTTCCACACTCAGCCCCATCACCCTTCCTGGAAAGTAAAGAAAGCCATGGATACCAAGGTTCTAATGAGGCTGGCCTTTCCCTGGTGGGCTGGTGAAGGAGCCAGCGAGCGCCTCCCTCTCCCCGGAGCTGCTGACCATCTCCTCGGCCTCAGGGCCCCGAGAGGAAGCCCCGCTGGCAGCACCAGCCCCTGCCCCAGAGCTGGCCCCCAGGAGAAACCCTGTTCTTCAACCAGTAGGTGGCCCGACCCCTGCCCCTCTCTCCTGAGCATCAAGGGCAGGGGCGCAGGTGCCTTCCCCCCGCCCCTACTCCAGGCTGTGCCCAGGCTTCTCTTCTCCCCGGATCATGACACATAGGGTCCACACCTGCACCACGTGGGCTCTAGCCACCAGCCCCCAGCTCCCCAGTAGCTGGGACACGAATGGGTTCCATCCCCACGTGACTCCATGGATGCAGGACTGGAATCCTGCTCAGCGATTTGCAGCCAGAGGACACACAGCCCCGTCCAAGGCCCCGGGGGCTGCAGAACCTGCCTCGGGACCAGGGACAGCAAAC
>NW_023247003.1:0-1160 GCF_002007445.2 Ailuropoda melanoleuca | reverse complement strand
GAAAAAGCTGATGTTAGCTGGACGTGCTTTCCTGGATGCTGTGCTTTATTACCTATAAGAAGGGCGCTGAGTCCTCGAAAATCTTGATCATTTTCATTCATGCTCCCTTATTCATGAGAGATGATGTTCTTTGATATTTCCCTGGATTGTGTGTTGTCTCAGAGACCACTATGAGGCACTCCCTTCAGTCTTCCACGAACACTTTCCCTCATGTTTCCCTACTCACGAAGTGTGATGATAGTGCTTAGATGGTCCCTGCATGGAGTTGTTTCTGACGGACATGTTTTTGGCCTTTTCGTACATTGCCACTAGCAGTTTTGATAGGATTTCTCCAGGAATCAAACTTCGTAGGAAGCGTCCTTTGGCCAATTTTGTTTCTGAGAGCTATGTTGGTTGTGTTTCACTCACGGTACCAAAGCACCTTGATTCCTGTTCCAACTTCCATAAGGCCAAAGTGACTTCAAGGGCTTTACCCTCACCCGTTTTTACTGCGTTCTGCATCCTTCCCAGGCCCATACACCTATCGTGGAATCAGGGTCTACAGTGAAAAGGCTGATGTTATTTGGAGGTGTTTTCCTGGACGCACTGCTTTATTACGATTAAGAAGGGCGCTGAGTCCTTGAAAATCCTGAAACTCTTCATTCATGCTCCCTTACTCATGAGAGATGATGTTCATTGATATTACCGTGGATTGTGTGGTGTCTCAGAGACCACTATGTAACATTCTCGTCAGGCTTCCGAGAACAATTCCCCTCATTTTCCCTATTTACGACGGGTGATGATAGTGCTAGGATGGTCCCTGTATGGTGTTGTTTCTGACGGACATGTTTTGGGCCTTTACATTCCATTGACACCAGCAGTTTTGATAGGAATTCCCCAGGAAACAAACTTTGTAGGAAGTGTCTGTTGGCCAATATTATTTCTCAGTGCTATGTTGGTCGTGTTCACTCACGGTACCAAAGCAACTTGATTCCTGTTCCACTTTCCATAAGGCCGATGTGACTTCAAGGGCTTTTTCCTCACCCTTTGTTTTTCGGTTCTAACTGCTGGAATCTTTCCAGGCCCATACATACAAAGTGGAATCAGGGCCCCAAGTGAAAAGGCTGAAGTTAGCTGGAGGTGTTTTCCTGGTTGCTCTGCTTTATTACCAATAAGAAGGG
>NW_023247002.1:0-2414 GCF_002007445.2 Ailuropoda melanoleuca | reverse complement strand
CAGGGAGCCCAATGTGGGACTTGATCCCAGGACCCTGGGATCATGACCTGAGCTGAAGGCAGATGCTTAACGGACTGAGCCACTCAGGGACCCTCAGGTTTGATTTTTTAAAAGAATTACATTAAAATAGTGTTTATCTTCATTACCAACTTTTCTTGTACTCTTAAATTCTATACCCCAGGAGAATGCCTAACTCACCTCATCCCAGTCATGGCCTGTCAAAATACTACTCTAAATAATAAGTGAGTTTTTTAGCAAGGTTACAAGATACAAGATCAACTTATAAAAATCAATCATACTTTTTATATGCTAGCAATAGACAATTAGAAACTGAAATAAATATATCATTAATATATCAATAGCAGCAAACACATGAAATAGGGATAAATCTGACAAAGATGTGAAAGACATGAACTCTGAAAACTACAAAATATTGTTGATAGAAATTAAAGAGGACCTAAATAATTGGGAGGCTATATTGTGTTCAATGATTGGAAGAGTTTGTATGGTTAAGATGTCAAGTATCCGCATACTGATGTAAAGATAAAATGTAATCCTAATCAAAATATTAGCATTATTTTTTTGGTGGGGTTTCACAAGCTGATTTTGAACTTCCTATGAAAGTGCAAAGGACTTATAGTAGCCAAAACCATTTAAAAAGAACCAATTTGGAAGTCTAAATCTTTCTCATTTCAAGATGTATTTTAAAACTACAGGAATCAAGATAGGGTGATACTGGCATAAAAATAAATATACAAATATAGTATTGGAGAATAGAAGCTCCAGAACAACTCACACATTAGTTGTACGAACAACTGATTTTTGGCTAAGCTGCATAAAGGAAATTCAGTGGACAAAATATAGCCTTTTCAACAAATGATGCTGGTAAAATTAGGTATCCATATTCAAAAAAAGTAAATGTATTGACTCATAAATGACATCATATGTAAAAATTAATTCAAAGTAGTCATAGACCTAAATGAAAAACCTGAAACTATAAAACTTCATAAGGAAATCAGAGAAGGTTCTTCTGACCTTAGGTTAGGCAAACATTTCTTAGATATATACCAAAAGCAAAGTGCCTGAAAGAAAAAAAAAAATGATGTGATTAACTGAAATTAGAGCGTTTTGTTCTTCCAAGCCTATTGTTAAAGAAGTGAAAATACAAACCAGAATGGGAGAAAATATTTACAAATCATATATCTGATGAAGGATTTCTATCCAGAAGATGTTTTTATGTCCAGTATATTTAAAGAACTTTCAAAACCCATAGTAAGAAAACAAATAACCCTCCCCTCTTTGAGCAAAAAAATTTGAGCCTTTACTTCACCAAGGAAGATTATGAATGATAAATATGCAAGTGAAAGTGTGCTCAACATCATTAGTCATTATAGAAATGCAAATTAAAACCACAGTGAAATATACACTATTAGAATGTCTAAAAATTTAATGTTAGCCTGGATATGGAGCTACAAGAACTCCTATACATGGGGCATGATAAACATGTTCATTGTCTTGATTGTGATGATGGTTTCAAAGTACATACACCTATTAAATCGCATAAAATTGCATGCTTTAAATATGTTCAATTTACTTTATGTTATACTGTATATAACATATAAAGAATTGTACATATAAACATTTGCAATTTATGTATATATAACATATGGAATTATATGTAATTTATATAACATACTATATATAACATAGATAGAATATGTATATCATATATAAAATTATACTCCAACAAATCTGTTTAAAAATAGGTTCATTTTAAAATTATAATGGCACTTTTCATGGAATGTGTCCTGGTAATTAATTCCAGGTTTAGTTGGATGGGTAAACACCTGTCACTGAGCTCCTCAATCCCTACCTCATTGTCTGAGCCGCCAGTCGATTATTACCCTCCATAAAATTGTCTAGCATTTTGGTCACATTCACTTTGATATTGACTCATGTGAATTAATAGGTTAGAATGACCTTATGCTGTATTAAGAAAAGAAAAAAAAGAAATGTTGGGTCGATTTTTGAGCTTCTGCTTTGTGGGAGATTAAAATGCTAGTGGTTCATGTCTTTCAGTAAAGGAAATACCAGAAGAAAATTTATCAAAGCTTTTAAACAGTTGCATTTTACAAGCATTAACTGCCTACAACATACTTTTTCTGAAACTCCCCTTTACTTTGTAATTTCTCAGGCTGTCTTTTGGGTAACAATATTGTCTCCTCCATTTGGAAGTATGGCATGGAACACACTGAACCATGTTGAAAGAGACCCCGGGGGTGGTGATGCTGAATTGAATTTAAACTCTTTCTTTTTTTTTTTTTAGATTTTTTTTTAAATTTATTATTTGACAGAGATAGAGACAGCCAGCGAGAGAGGGAACACAAGCAGGGGGAGTGGGAGAGAAAGAAGCA
>NW_023247001.1:0-2413 GCF_002007445.2 Ailuropoda melanoleuca | reverse complement strand
GACAGCAAGAGAGGGAACACAAGCAGGGGGAGTGGGAGAGGGAGAAGCAGGCTTCCCGCTGAGCAGGGAGCTTGATGCAGGGGTTGATCCCAGGACCCTGGGATCATGACATGCTGAGCTAAACGCCAGACCTTTACCTTTCTGAGCCACCCAGGCAACTCTGCAGTGTTTTTTGGTAATAAAATTCATGTAATGGAATTCACCATGTTAAAGTGTACAGTTCAGTGGTTTTTACTATATTCAGTGCTGTACATCGTAACTGTCTTGTTCCAGAACACTTCATCACTCTAAAAAGAAATCCCATACCCATTAGTCACTTTCCATCCCGTGACCCCTGCCACTCCCCAACAAGCACTAATACACTTTAATTCTCTGTGGATTTGCCTATATCTGGACGTTTCCTGTAAATGGAATCATACAATATGTGGCCTTTTGTATCTGATGACTTTCACATTGTATAATGTTTTAAAGGTTCATGCATGTTGTAGTACTTCAATCTTTTTATGGCTGTATAATGTTCCACCGTGTATTTCATTTTTGTTGGAGTGGAAGTCAGCTGTTGAATCCTTTTAACTATTTTCTCTCCCATGTAGTCCATATTTGACCTCTCCAGGTGATTTTAATATGCTGCCAGGACTGAGAATCAGATTTAGAAAGTTAGTACTAGACGAGAAGCAAGTTTAATTAGAATAGGATAAGGACTTATCTAGAGTCTTTTTTTTATTTTGTCTTCCTCCATCTCTTCTTTTGATTATGAAAAGGATACCAGATCATTAGTTTTAAGGATTGACACTGGTTGCTTTTTGTAGTATGTATTATTTGAGTAAATTGTAGAAAATGTAGAGGAGAAAATAGAGACCACCTGTAATTTCACTAGTTAATACTTCCGCACATTTCTTATCCGCTTTTTTTTTTAATTCTACATGTACTCATGCTATCATCTTAGCATTCTGTTTACCTTGCTATATTTGGTATTATCTTCAGTATGTGATTTTATTTCCTGCTTTTTCTACTTAATGCATAAATATTTTCAGATTTCATTATTTTTCAAGAAGTCTTACATGGGAGTGTATTTAAAGCTTAGAAACATCTTACCAAACTGTTTTCCAGATTATACCAGTTTACACTTTAACACATTCACTAGCACTCATTCTTGAAAGTGTCTGTTTTGCTCATCATAATTTCACCAGCATTGTAAATATTGTCTTGCCAGCATGTTTTATTTAAATTAACTTTTTGTTTCATCATGGTGTTTTTTCTTCTTCATCGTCGTCTATTTTTTTTTTTTTTTAAATTTCAAGTGCATGCCCATTGTGGGGCTTGAACTCATGACCCGAGATCAAGAGTGGCATGTTCTACCAACTGAGCCAGCTAGGCACCCCTTTTCTTCATTTTAAAAATCAACTTTATGGAAGTATAATTTACATAGTATAAAGCATTTCTTTTGTGTGGGGTTCTGTGTTTTAGTAAACAAATGTACATGTGTGATCACCATTCCAGACAATAAAGAGAACGTTTTCATTCCCCATAAAAGTCCGCCTTAACCCTTTGCAGTCATATCCTCCACCCCCATTTCAGTCAACTAATGATCTGATTTCGATCACTACATAATAGTTTTCTCTCTTCTTACATGTCATAAAGGGAACCATAACAGTACGTAGCCACTTGCATCTTGTTATTTCTCAGTGTACTTTTTTTGGGGGACTTTAAAAATAATTTCTATTATTGAAGTATAGTTGACACACAATGTTATATTAGTTTCAGGTGTACAACGTAGTGATTCCACAGTCCCCATACATTACTGTGCAATCTGGTTAGTCACCAAACAATATTACTACAATATTATCATATTCCCCATGCTGTACTTTTCATCTCTGTGACTTATTTTATAACTGAAAGTTTGTACCTCTAATCACCTTCACCTAGTTTGACCAGCCTCCTCCCCCAAAGTGGATTCATTTTTAAAATTATTTTATTTAAATTCAGTTAATTAACATATAGTGTATTTTTAGTTTCAGAGGTAGAGTTCAGTGATTCATCAGTTGCACACAACACCCAGTGCTCGTCACATCTCGTGCCCTCCTAATGTCCATCACCCAGTTACCCCATCCCCCCACCCCCTCCCCTTAAGCAACCCTCAGTTTACTTCCTACAGTTAAGAGTCTCTTAAGGTTTATCTCTCTCTCTGATTTTGTCTCATTCTATTTTTCCCTCCTTTCCCCCATGATTCTCTGTTTTGTTTCCTAAATTCCACATGTGAGTGAAATCATATGGTAATTGGCTTTCTCTGACTTATTTCGATTAGCATAATATCTTCTAGTTCCATCCATGTCGTTGCAGATGGTAAGTTTTCAGTTTTTTGATGGCTGAGTAATAGTCCATTGTGTGTGTGTGTGTGTGTGTGTGTGTGTGT
>NW_023247000.1:0-2413 GCF_002007445.2 Ailuropoda melanoleuca | reverse complement strand
AGTATAGTATAGTATAGTATAGGTATAGTATAGTACAGTATAGTATAGTGCAGTATAGTATAGGTATAGTATAGTACAGTATAGTACAGTATAGTACAGTATAGTGCAGTATAGTATAGTATAGGTATAGTACAGTATAGTATAGTGCAGTATAGTATAGTACAGTATAGTATAGTACAGTATAGTATAGTGCAGTATAGTATAGGTATAGTATAGTACAGTATAGTATAGGTATAGTATAGTGCAGTATAGTATAGTACAGTATAGTATAGTATAGGTATAGTACAGTATAGTATAGTATAGGTATAGTATAGTACAGTATAGTATAGTGCAGTATAGTATAGTATAGGTATAGTATAGTACAGTATAGTATAGTATAGGTATAGTATAGTACAGTATAGGTATAGTATAGTGCAGTATAGTATAGTACAGGTATAGTATAGTACAGGTATAGTATAGTACAGTATAGTATAGTACAGTATAGTACAGTATAGTATAGTACAGTATAGTATAGTATAGTACAGCATAGTATAGTATAGGTATAGTATAGTGCAGTATAGTATAGTACAGTATAGTATAGTACAGTATAGTATAGTATAGGTATAGTGATCGGTGAGGATTTATACTTGTTTGAAGATTATTTTTCTTAACATCACTGATTTGGTAGATCTCATTATGGGTGAAGGATAGAGATGCTTGATTAAATTGTCATTTGTGGAAGAAATTTTGTGTTAATGTTTTATTAAAATCCAAAGATTTGGTTTCTAGCTCTACCACTAACTATACCTAAATTCTCTAATCTTTTTTCCTTATCTGTAAAATGTGAAATTCTAACACCTTTTCATCGATTTATTCATTTGTTCATTAGACTAATATTTATGTTCTAGACATTGTTATTTTTACCTATAAATTTTAACCTTTAAATAATTATACTGGTTTTGCTACTCATATTGCCCAAACCTTCAGAAATGCACTAGAACGTTTATTTTATAATTTTTCTGTTAGTAGCTTATTCACTTACCTCATTCTTCTGGAAAACTGCACAAAATAAACTGTCTTTCAAATACATGGTCACTAGGGATTGTTGTCTCCACTACTTATCTCTAAATAATTTATACATGGGTAGATGGTTGAAATCTTAGCCCACTACCTGAATGATATACAGCATTTGCTATTTGTCAGTCCCTTATCAGGGCAGCACTGATTGCTAAATAGAAATGAAAGAGATTGATATGCAAGATGACCTATTTTTTTCCAAAAGGAGCAAGTAATAGAAGATAGGAAATTTCATGCAAATTTATGCAGTGGATGAGTTAGCTGTGATTTCCAGGTATTCATCTCCTGAAAATATGTTTGTCCAGTGTAAACAAACCATCTTCTTTGCTTTTGTCTTGCTGGATGGAAAATTGATTATCTTAATTGAACCTCTGTTCAAACTCACAAATTACTGTGACAAATGGTAACGAGAGAGAATAGGGAATTTCAGTTCTTGAAGGGGTTTTACTGTACAGGTGAATTTTATGAAAATGTGGATATTAAAATCATGAGCTAGTTAATTGATTTCTTGGTTAAAAAAAAAAAAGGAAGCATGTAAGTGAGATGACAGGGTTAATACACTTTGACTACACATGTCATGTTGCACAGGAGGTAATAGGTTGGTGCCGAGATGTTTTCTATCTAGCAGGGAGAGTGAGAATTAGGAAATAGAGAAGTTGAGGTATCTTAATTCATTCTTACTGTCTTTAAGGTGAAGATGATAAAGATGCGGGAAATTGACAGTAAGAGATTTTTAATCTTTCTATAAACACATACACTTCAGATGGAGATTCTTATGTAGAATTTAAGATGTATTTGTACAATTTAAAATGAGCTTTATCAATCATTTTAAAATGAGTGGATGGTTATAAGCCATTGCTTACTATGTGCTGCAGATCACGAGTTTTCTCATTTCAATTTGTAATTCATTTCAGCTGTACTTGAAAATAGAAGCCTAAAATGAATAGTGAAACAGATTTAAGAAAAAATTTTCATGGTTTGTCTTAGAACTGGCTTGTTAATTATTGTAAATAAAAATTTAATTCTTTTGTTGCCAAATTGTCATGGGGGAAGTAACAAAGTTAAGAGAATTCAAAATGCAGAGTGCCTTAGAAAATGGTATTTAGACGTACTTCGTCATTAAAAAAAATTTAAAACTTCCAGTAAAGTACAACTGTGTGACTTTAGTTACATACTTCACCTGAAATATTAAGGGAACTCGGGGCAATTTAGACTCTTCATTTACTGTAAAGGTTATTGAGTTCTTTCCTCCCTCCCTCCTCCCCCTCTCTCGCTCTCTCCCTCTCTTTTTCTCTCTCCCCCCTCCCTCCTTCCCTTCCCTCCCCTTCCCTTCCCTTCCCTTCCCTTCCCTTCCCTT
>NW_023246999.1:0-776 GCF_002007445.2 Ailuropoda melanoleuca | reverse complement strand
TTGTCAAATGCTTTTTCTGCATCTATTGAGAGAATCATATGATTTCTGAATTTTTGTTTCTGAATAAAATCGAAGACACTGATAGATTGNATATGATGTATCACATTGATTGATTTGCGAGTGTTGAACCATGCTTGCATCCCAGGTATGAATCCCACTTGGTCATGATGGATAATCCTTTTAATGTACTGTTGGATTCTATTAGCCAGGATCTTGTTGAGGATTTTGGCATCCATATTCATTAGGGGAATTGGTCTGTAATTCTCCTTTTTGATGGGGTCTTTGCCTGGTTTGGGGATCAAGGTAGTATTGGCCTCATAGAATGAGTTTGGTAGCTTTCCTTCTGTTTCTATTTTTTGAAATAGCTTTAGGAGAATATGTATTATTTCTTCTTTGAATGTTTGGTAGAATTCCCCAGGAAAACCATCCGGGCCTGGAGTTTTATTTTTTGGAAGATTGTTTATCACTGACTCAATCTCTTCATAATTAATTGGCCTGTTTAAAAAATCAATTTCTTCCCATTTCAGTCNAGGAAGGCCTCCATCTCTTCCAGATTGCTTAATTTATTGGCATAAAGCTGTTGATAAAAGTTTCTAATAATCCTTCCAATTTCATTGGTGTTGGTTGTGACTTCTTCTTTTTCATTCATAATTTTATTAATTTGGGTCCTTTCTCTGTTCTTTTGGATAAGTCTTGCCAGAGGTTTGTCAATTTTATTAATTCTCTCAAAGAACCAGCTTCTAGCTCTGTTGATCTGCTCTACTGTACTCCTGGTT
>NW_023246998.1:0-561 GCF_002007445.2 Ailuropoda melanoleuca | reverse complement strand
AAATGTGGTTAATGATCTGTTGTGTTTGTGTGATGAAGCCTCCAGAAAAATTCCTGAAGTATGAGTTCGGAAAGCTTCTGGGCTGGTGAACACATGGAGGTGCTGAGGAGCGTGGCACACTCGGGCTGGAAACGTAAGCTCCACACCCCTTCCCCATACCACACCCTAAGCATCTCTTCCTCTGGCCATTCCTGAGTTGTATCCTTTTACAATAAACTGGTGATCTAATAAGTAAATTGTTTTCCTGAGTTCTGTCAACTGTTCTAGCAAATTATCAAACCTGAGGAGTGAGTTGTGGAAACCTCTGGTTTGTAGTCAAGTCAAACAAAGNTAGTCAAGTCAAACAAAGTTTTGTGTAACCTGAAGACCTACTACTTAGGTCTGGTGTCCAAGGTGTTGGGCAGGGGAGTTTTGTGAGACTTGAGTGCTTAACATGTGGGATCTGATGTTATCTCCAGGTAAACAATGTCAGAATTTAATTGAATTGTACGACACTCACCTAGATGAATAGATAAACTGCGGTACCTCGAGACAATAAAATATTATTCAGCAATAAAAATG
>NW_023246997.1:0-2412 GCF_002007445.2 Ailuropoda melanoleuca | reverse complement strand
GAGTGGGAGAGGAAGAAGCAGGCTCACATCAGAGGAGCCTGATGTGGGGCTCGATCCCATAACGCTGGGATTACACCCTGAGACGAAGGCAGACGCTCAACCTCTGTGCCACCCAGGCGCCCCAGTAAAGGTGCTTTTTAAAACAAACAAAACAACAACAACAACAACAACAACACATCTTTAATGTATATGGGCATTTTAAAACTTCAATCCACGCAGGTAAAATTAAAGGCTGGTTATTTGTCACCCATGAATAGGACCACAGATCATCCCAGATGGTTCTTTATGATTTCCAGCTTAATGACCTGCCTCTGAAACCAAGGAAAACCACAAAATATCATAAATGGGGCCATTAAAGTAAAACATAAAATATGAAAGAAAACATGTCAGCATGAAGTGCGGTAGCAGTTTTGGTTGCCACAACTTAAGAAAAATACAGAACACTATGGGTTTCATCAGAAGAAGAAGAAAGACTGAGTGTGGTAAGATTAAGAGCTTAGGATTCTTTACCCTGAAAGAGTTTTGTTTTTTTGTTTTTTTCTTCTGAAAAGCAAATCTTAAAATACGCAGGTAAGGGAAGTTTGGAGTACTTAAAGCTTCATACTTTCTAAGTCAAGTCCCTTTGTCATCTTACAAGCTTATACAAAACAAATATGCATATTTACATCCATGATACGCATTTATTCACACAAATATGTGTAAATATATATGCTTATATGTGTGTGCATGTGTGTTTCAACTCGGCCTGACGAGTTGAGGAAAAAAACAAAAGAAGAAAGGGTAAATAAATATTTTACCTAAATAAAAGAAATCCATCACAAGATGATGACTGGGGTCTAGTGAGTTGAGAAATAGAAAATAGTTCTCATTACTTAAAAAATCCAACAGATCAACAATAATCTTGTCCTTATAATAGCTTTACAGATGGTATCCCCTCTTTCTAGAATGGACCACCACCCCTACCTCTTCCCTAAACCTGGTTAGCTCCTACTTCATCACAGAAATACTTAAAGACATCATGCAAGTGCCACCTCGTCTAGAAGTTGTCCCCAATCCCAGAGTTTGTGTTAAGTGTCTCTCGCAATTCTTCTTGGCTCCCGGGCTGGCATCCGCCCTCGGAGTGACCAGCCCGACCGAGGGCTGCATATTGCCCCCTATTCTAAGAATGCCTCTTCATTTTCAGCACGGTAACTGCCACGGAGTAGGCATGTAATCCATTTGTTGACTGATTCAATATGTGAACAGTTGAGTGAATAAGCACATGCAAGAAAAATACAATTCTTGTTTTAAATAGTCTTCTTTGTTCAGGAGAAAGCTTTGAAACTTGCAGAACTTAGTGTATCGTATTAGTAGAAATGGAATGGTTCCATTTGGGTTAGTGCATCAAACATAAAATCTCTTGCTACAGGCTCTCGGAGGTCTCTGAAGCTGCCTCTACAGAGGATACTTTAGCAGCAATATAATTTTTTATTGATCTGAACAACTGTGAGATAAGAGGCAAAGGGATAGCAAATTCAGCATTTTAACTGCAAGCATTGTACCATAGATTAAAAAAAAAAAAGTTCATTGCTTTTTTATTTGACTTTCTCCTATTTTTTGTTCTAGGGTAGGAAATATGAATGTCACCTAACATGTAGGAATAAAGGTGATATAAATTGTGTAAATGCACATCAGGACCAAAGGCCTACCATTCTCATCATGCCTTCCTTTTTTTGGCTGCTCGTTTGCTTCTTTTTAAAAAAAATTTTTTTATTATGTTCAGTTAGCCAGCAGATAGTTCATCATTAGTTTCTGATGTAGTGTTCAATCATTCATTAGTTGCATATAACACCCAGTGCTCATCACAACACGTGCCCTCCTTAATACCCATCACTTGGTTACCCCATCCTCCACCCCCTCCCTTCTGTAACTCTCAGTTTGGTTCCCAGAGTCTCTCATGGTTTGTCTTCATCTCTGATTTCTTCCCATTCGGTTTTCCCTCCCTTCCCCTGTGGTTCTCCACACTATTCCTTATGTTCCACATATGAGTGAAACCATATAATAATTGTCTTTCTCTGCTTGACTTACTTCACTTAGCATAATCCCTTCCAGTTCCAGCCGTGTCAGGCAAATGATGGGTATTCATCCTTTCTGATGGCTGAGTAATATTCCATTGCATATTTGGACCACATCTTCTTTATCCACTCACTTTTCTTTTCTCTTTTTCTTTCCTTTCCTTTCCCCTTCTTTCTTTTCTTTCTTCCTTCCTTCCTTTTCCTTCCTTCCTTCTTTCTTTTCTTTAAGTGGGCTTGACATACATTATATTCGTTACAGGTGTACGACATAGTGATTCAATATTTATGTACATTAGGAAATGATCACCATGATAAATCCCAGCTACTATCTGTCACCATACAAAGCTGTTACATATTA
>NW_023246996.1:0-2412 GCF_002007445.2 Ailuropoda melanoleuca | reverse complement strand
AAAAAAAATCCACACAGTGGCACTCTTAAAAATGACAGTTTACATGACAATTGCTGGCTGACAAGACAATGTGGACCAAATGTTCTTAGCTACTTAAACTAATCTTGTCTTGTTTGGACATATTTTTCTCCTTAATCATTTGCTTCTGATTCAGAAACACAGAAAGTCATTTATCAATGTGGAAAGGGAAAATTCCCACAGCCAACTAATGGTTTATATATTCAAAGAAAATTTCCTGCTAGAATTTTGATAGAGATTAGAATACCGAAAGGTCAAAACCATTTTATGAGATGGCTAGCAGAGGGTTAATTTAAAATTTTTCTATATAATTCCAGACTTGTAGTGCAGCACACCTCCTTAATGGAAAGGTGAGGACCCTAACAAGGTTGGTCTAGACAGAACATAAACTCTTACAAGTGCAAACCCTTTCACAAAGGTGTTTCAGGTCAGGATCGAGTATTGTTCTTGCTTAAATAGAAAATTTTGTAAATGAAACTTAAATTTAAAAAAGGTAAGAGTGAACTCTCACAGTTAAATATACTTAACACCAAGGCCTAAATCAATATGAAAGATATGAACATTCTACTTTGGCAATGGTGTTTATTGTACTGTACTAATGAAATTAGAATACATACTTGGGGGAATTCTTTCCCCAAATGTCTGATGCTGCCAAATGAGCAAAAAAGAAAAAGATCAATTCCAAAAAGTTGAGGAAATGCTGGATCATCAGTCAAAACTGAACAGAAAATGGCTTTCTGTAACAGGTAAGAATTTAGCTAGAAAAGAAAATAAGTGCATCACAAAACAACTAAACCAATCTATCTCTGTTTTAACATTTAACTTGTGAGTCATCAAAGTGCAAGCTACAGCTTTCTACATATCTTTCTCATTGCAATGGTTTAAAGTCAACACTGAAAAGATTAAAAAAGGAAAATACATAGCAAGTTATGCTTCATTTTCACAATAGCACTAAAGAAAAAAGGTACCTTTCTATGATATCTTAGTGCTAAATGCTAAAGTAACAGTGGTTTCTGCTATGACAGGAGTCACTCTGCATGAAACTTTAAGCTTTCTATATAAGAATAAATTTTAAAATCCAGAAGTAGAAAAAAATAGCAAACTCTGTAAACCTTTGCATTTCTTCTATGCAACCCAGGTTTTAAGTACTGAGTTCATGTTAGTATTTCTGATTAGTGTAAGCAATTAGTTTAGAAGTCTGGACTGAAAGGGCCTTTAACATTGATACTAACTTAAAAGTAATATGGGATCTTCTAGCTCATAGAAAGGGATAGAGCTGGCTTGACTTTCCCCAGAATCTGAGTCGTACGGAGCATCAGGGAGCTCGGCGAAACCATATGCTAGTTGTTCATCTTCTATATCTGATCGAACGTAGCAGGAAGGGTTAGAATATTCCTCCTCTTCTATACTGTTGAAATCTTGAGGAATATATAACATCCCTGGGTAGTTCCTACTAACCAAGTCACTTGTGGTTTTTAGGGAGATTTTTCTAAATGCCATCAAATGCATATGTGAAAATTTTGAATACTTGAAGCGTTTAAAGCCCAGAGATTCTATAGCAATCTTCCAGCTTTTCATCATCATAGCATGACGGTTCTGATGGGAGGAATCAGGTGTGATGATAAGCAATAAACCATTTAACACTAACAGTTCATGGGCCTTCTTGCAGCAAATCCATCGTTGGTAAGGTGATGGAAAATAAGAAAGGAGAAGAGAGAAAACCACCACATGGAAAAGTTCTCCAGGAAGAGAATCAATAGGGTTTTTCAGCTGCTTCAAAAAGGCATCGATAGCATCCTGTGCAAGCTGGAGTGGCTGCTGAAGCTGCAAGTTCAGGAAGTCACATTTATATACACTCTGCAGAAAGGGAAAAACAAGGCATAGTAAGAATCTGAAGATTATTTTCATACTATTACACAGATTTTACACCAAACTCTGTCACGGCATTTCTACATTTTCCAAGATTTAATTTTGATTCTTTCCCTTCTACATTATTCCACTTGCACAGACATTCAGACTGAACTTTTACTCACTAAAATCTCGAAGAGTAATCAAACCCAGAGAATTTCTACTCATCATTAAAAAATATATATTTCTGCCTGACAATTTGCAATTTAATTTGGGTAAGAGTTTGTTAGAAAGATTTATCTTAACTTAGTCATATTTACTTTCACTTCAACATTTACAGTTAACAAAGACAGGCCAATATAAAAACCTTAAACAAGAAATACCATGAAATACGAATCAAAGAGGATAATGAAAGGGGCATTATAAATTTGTAAATATGAGCACCAACACTTTTTAAAGATATGAAAAGTGTCTTTAAACCATTAGCTCGAACCATCTTAAAAAAAATTTTAGTATTACATTTACTCTATTAAAAAGTTAATACTT
>NW_023246995.1:0-2412 GCF_002007445.2 Ailuropoda melanoleuca | reverse complement strand
GCTATGAGCCTGCTTCTTCCTCTCCCACTCCCCCTGCTTGTGTTCCCTCTCTCGCTGGCTGTCTCTCTGTGACATAAATAAATAAAATCTTTAAAAAAAAAAAAAGAAAGTAGAAGCTATGACGACCATCTCCCATTGCATAGAAAATATCAATAAAGGGATAGAAAATATGAAAAAGAACCAAAGGTGAATTTTGAAATTAAAAATATAACTAAAATGAAAAATTCACTAGAGAGACCCAACAGAAGATTTGAGCAGGCAAAAGAAAAGAACCAGTGAATTTGAAGATGTCTTGATAGAGGCCACACAATGTGAAGAACAGAGAGGAAAAAGGAAGAACACCAAAAAGAGCCTCGGAGAAATGCGTGACTCCATTGTGTGCACTGACATACCCAGAATGGAAACAACAGAAGGAAAGGAGAGAGAAAGACGTTGGACATAGAAGAAACTACGTGATGGAGAGTACCCAGTCTAGGGTCAGGTGCATTTGACTGCTGAGTGTCTTTCATCTCTGCAAATCTTGTACATTTCCACAGCCTTTGTGTCTTTAATGTAATAATGTAATAACGTGGACATTATTGAAGATTACTGCCTGCCCTTATTTCTGAAACAGAACCTGCCTCAATTTGGGTTCTCTGATGTGGCCCCATGATGAGATTCAATTTAGGCATTCCCACATGGAATACGGTATAGAGGCGGCTCCGTCTTAGAACATCATCTTGGTGGCATATAACGTCCATTTGATTCTCACTGGTAATGCTCAGCTTAATCATTTGGTCTAGGGATTTCCAATTTCTCCATCACAGAGTTACTATTTTTTTGTCATGCAAATTTCAGGAATCTGTGAGAGAACAATATAAGATGACCCTAGTATCCTGCTCCTTACCCAAATTTCTTTTAAGTTTAGCACCAATTAACATTTCTTTCCTAAACCACTCTTTACGATAATGAATGGTAATTCTATTTTTTATTTTAAAAGATTTAGTTACATTTTCAAAAATTAAAGTCATGAAATACTCATTTACACTTAAATAATTTTTTTTTAATTTTTGATATTTTTACTTAGGATTTGTTTTTTCCATTTAATTTTGACCAGCAACTTTTAATATTTTAGAATAAAATAACAGTTTAAAAATTAAAATTAAAATAACTACACTTTTATTTTTAAATTTTGTGTAACTAACATCTTTAATGAGTCATAACCTTATTATTGTTAAACACCAATTTATAAGAAAACCTTGACTCTAACAAATTCATAAACGATTTTGTATAAGAAATAAAATAACTTATGAACTATGTAAACATATTATGAATTTTGTGCAATGTTATTTTATTTCTAACCCAAAATTTGGTTGTTCATTAATTATATACAGATTTGTTCAGTAATACTTAAATTTGTTCTTCTTTAATACGCAACCACAGTTTATACATTTGGAGGGGTGTGTGCGTGTATTTAACAAAGTTTTATTTGTCAAATTGGAGTAAAGAATATATACAATTTAGCAGCTTATTACATCAATTTACTACAGTATTTAAGTATATTAATAATTAATTATTAAATATAAATATGTGAGCTTTCGTATATATTTTTTGTTCGGGGCCCTGCAAAAATTAGAAGTCGTCCTGGTGCTGAGGTCGCCATCTCCAGGGAAAGAGCGAGGTTGGGAGACAACTGGAAGATTCTGGGTCGTGCTGATCACTCTCACTAGGATTTCATTCGAAGCAAGAGAGAGGAGGTTTTGTTTAAAGTACATTATTTAGAAAAAAAAAATAAATTATTTAGAAAATTATTCAATCAAAGTTTGTATGTAAAGTTCATATACAGAGACAGGATATTTACCAAAGTGTAAACTCTAAAGAAAAGATAATGATCAGAGTGGGTCAAGTGCTGGAATTAATCAGCCCCACCTTTGCATTGAACGTGGGAATTCCGCCTGAGTTCCACAAGAGATAGCAAAGCAAATTATTTCTCAGCATAAACAGGTTAATATTTCTTAGTGCCTAAATGTTGCTTCTTATTTTATCTCTGAAGCTTTAATGATGGGAAAATATAAGTTACCGAATAACCTGGCACTCCCCCATTTGCAGTGTGGGAAACTAGAGTATAGGAAACATTTCTGCACAAGAGAAGTTAGCAAAACACAATAAACCTGTGCAATATTGTCTGAAAAAGAAACCTTTGTATAATACATGTTTCTTAAATATGACTCAGGTCACGGGCAATCTGTGGAGGAAATCTGGAAAATTTTGGGCCCAGGGATACACAGAGGGCCTGTATCCGTTCCTCTGTCCCTTTGGGGTAGCATCCTTCCTCTTGTTCTTCATTAATCACACTAATTATAGCTGAAATCCTTTACCGGCATCCTCTGGTCCCCATTGAATCTTAACAGGAGAATCCTTTCATTTTTTTTT
>NW_023246994.1:0-2411 GCF_002007445.2 Ailuropoda melanoleuca | reverse complement strand
AAAAAAAAAAAAAAAAAAAAAAAAAAAAAAAAAAAGGAAGAAAGAGTGATGGCTTGGATTAGGATATATTAGAGGGCACTGTTTAGATTACATTATGAGGATTGGACATTTGATGGGATAAGTATATATGTACTAAAAGAAATATGAATTTACAGCATGTTTATTTTCCTAAGATTAGCATAATGCTTTAAATATGCATTTTCTTACATTGTGACCTTAAGGTTTGAGTTCTGTTTGCAGTTCAGACAGAAGTAATTCAATAGTTTAGGTAAGAGATGATTATATCTTGCATGAGGTTAGTGATGGTGAAGATGGAACAGATGTGAATAAATTAGAGCATCCAACAAAGGACTTAGCGATGGATTCTATTTATAGGGGAGAGGTAAAAAGAGTGATGCCTGGGTTTCTAAGCTGGTGAACCTTAACGGATATTGGTACCATTCACTGAGATAGGGAGAACTGAAAGAGAACCATACTTTGAAATCAGTGTTGTGCACAATTTCAGAATGGGTGCAACAGAAAGCATTATTATCTGACACAATTACGAAGTGTGTTCTTAGAGTAGAAAGAAACCTTAGAAGTGATCTAGTCTATCATCTTAAATAATGACAGCTATACTATTTCTGCTTGGATGTCTCAAGTGATAATATCCTCTTGGCTTTATAAACACAGAATCATACTTTTTAAATAGGCATCATTATTTTGATATTCTTCTTATGCTCAGACAACAACTGCCCCTTTGTAGAAGATAATAGCAATTTTGAAAGTAAAGTAGAGTTCTGTAAGGCTTTCTCTACCTGTTCAAAAAGATCTTGACACTTCTTAATTAAATATTTATTGCTTAGAATGGCAAACCTGATCCCCTGCCTACCGAAGAAGTTGTATTTTAAAATGAGGAAAAATTACAACCAATATACAGATGATGGAGACAATCAAACCCACAAAAGAAATACCTTTTTTTAAAAAATTAAACTGAGGTATACAATGAATGGGTTTGTATGGTTAAAAGATAAAGTGAGGTATATTAAACATTTTATGACTTATTAGAACAAAAATCAATTTGAATGGGGCAATGCCTAACCAGAGGTGGTTAGGAATGCTCCAGTGACTGGAGCCACCTATGGGCTCCCCAAATATGTAGCAGAAGTCATTGCATATATACCTGATCATTCTATACATGCGGTAGTTTATGCTCTTTCAACTTAATTACAGTTTGTTGATTTTTAAAACAGCCATGGATGTTTGCTTGTTTATTGAATAGTATCATACACAAAAAGCCATAGACACGAAGATCTTGAAGGAAAAAAAATCTAAATACTAAGGATATTATTGAGACTATGTTATTCTTTTTTTAAGAAACAGATACTTAATATTTGTTTGTGTAGAATATTTTATGTAATATATGTTGTCAGAAAGTGCAAAGTGTCTGTTTACCCTACTTGCAAGAAAACAAGTTAGTGTATGTAATTTCATGTATATTCCAGCAGCAGTACCAGATTGCAGAGAAACAGGCCATACATTTCTTACACCAAAAACACCAGCCTGGGTAGGATCTTAGTGTCAGTTCTTTGAGTCCCAATCCTTACTGGAACAAACAGTGTCATAGTGTTGGAGATGTCACACTGGAACACACAGTGTCACAGTTCTGGAGGTTGAGAAGTCCACAATCAAGGCACCAACAGATTTGGCGTCTGGTGAGAGCCCACTTCGTGGTTCATAGACAGCTATCTTCTTGCTGTGTCTTCACATGATTGAAGTGGGGAGGGAGCTCTCTGAGGCCTCTTTATAGGGCACTATCCCATTAATGAGGGCTCTACCCTCATGACCTAATCACCCCCAAAGTCTCTGCCTCCTAAAACAATCACATTGGTGTTAGGATTTCAACAAACAAATTTTGGGGGACACAAACAATCAGCCAATTGCCCACAGTGAGAATCAGGTATTATTTGGGTATGCAGTGGATTGTATCAGAGGAGAGTTCCTCCAAAATTATAACACTAAGTGCTTATATTGGGCAGCTGGTATCCCATCCCATTAACCCTATGGGAGAAAAAGACTTTATTTTAATCTAAAATGTCAAAGTGTCTTGTGATATGAGGAGGGGGAAGGTCTCTTGGTTTGTTACACTGAAATCTAATCAGATGTCTCTCGGGATGGTGTAAATCTTCAGGAAGATGAGTGGAATTTTTAATATCCTGAAATGTGTCTAGGGAGTGAAATGTTCTATTATTCCTTTCTTATGAAGACCTGAAACATACAGGACAAAAGAAAAAGAAAAAGACTACCCAGAGAAATCCAGGAAGAACTGGCATTATGCTTATACTAGAATCAACTAAGATTCTCATAGGTGCACAGGGTTTCTGAATGTAACAATGGCTCCTAATTCTTCTTAAGGACTCATCATGGTATAT
>NW_023246993.1:0-2411 GCF_002007445.2 Ailuropoda melanoleuca | reverse complement strand
GATGAGACCCTTCAGATGTATATCGGTGGGCCATATGCTTGGGGGATGATTGCCAACATGTATCTTGGGGGTGAAGGGGGTTTAGAGATAAAGGAAGTTTCCAAAGGAATTTTTATATGTTAAAGTAGACTTTCAGGATCTTGATGGAGGGGAGGTGGGTCAGGCTAGGACTGCCTTTTGCCCTTAGCAAAGTATTAACATGGAGGCAGTTGAGTCCCTAGAGGAATGTCACCCTGCCTGTTTCAAAGACTTGTCAATGGGCTGTAGGTAGTAAGAAAATGTCATAATTTTTCTTCTGCCTTTGTTTCCCACATCATTACCCCCTGAACAGGTTCAACCCTTAAATCTTTAAGGTTGCTGAGGGTGGAAGGTCTCATCTTCTGTAACTTCTTCCTGCTGAATAGGGGCGTAGAGATGTCCCTACCTATGAGTCAATATTGGTCAGTTGGGGCTTATGTAGATATAGGAGTTATAAAAGGCAGAGGCAGCTGAATCCAAGGGAGACTGCATGTGTAGACCTTCCCAAGCCGAAAGGATCATCTAGTGGCTTGAAGTTAGGGCAGCGAAGGAGTCTCGACACCAGGTGGAGAGAAATGGGAGAAAACAGCAAAATATGATTAGTATAACAAAATGAAAAAGAAGCCCAAATAAGAGTCCTTTGGTAGTTGACAAAAAATTCTTTTCCAGTCCAGGAGTTTAATCGATCATTAAAGGAAACAGAGAGATTGTTTAAAGTGCCAATTTGAGTATTCTTGTCAGTTAGAAACCCAGAAATATTTTGTGGTAATTTGGAATGTACATACAACATTCTGTTTTTAGATAGAAGTTCTACCTTGTGCAACAGTTAAAACATCTAATGCCATTCTGTTTTGTAAAACTGCTTCATGTATTTGTATTACTTCAGTATTTAATAGAGAAATGCTATTCCGAGTGTCATTTAGGGCTTTGACCGTGTACTTAAGGGTAGCTGGGTTAAAGTCTGACAGGTTTAAGTATTATTTTAGGCATATCTATAAGCATAGCCTGGTATTTAATAAGTTGACTTCCCATCACCCATTGGTGGCTTTTGGTCTCTAAGACATTCTGGATCTGATGCAAAGTCATTACTGTTCCATAGTGAGCTTTGAGGCTCCTTTTACCAGGAGGGCTGCTATATGCTTGGCTAAATCCTCTCCTTGTAATTGTACATCCATAGAGGTGGCCTCTAGGATAAATATGACTATGCAGGATGAAACCATTAAGAAGCCCTTTTTGTTTGAGGTCCAGCGTTAACAGTAACCTAATTATAAGGAATCACTGGCAAGTGGGAGAAGACTTGTCAAGAGGTAAAGGCACCTTCAAGTGCATCATCCAATCCAATCATGAAGAAAGCGGGGTCATCCATTATCTCCACAAGCCCATAGTTAACCCTATGGAGTGGGGTATGCTCTGGCTTTTAAAAAAGAGTGATTTCATCATTCCAGCCACATAGAATTGGTCAAGGTGATAGCCGAGTCATACAATCATTTGGGAATCAATCCCATTTCCCCATTGTTCAAATAATTAGTTATATGCCCATGGGGTCCTGTTATTAGCCCCACAGAATAAAAGGCATGGAGATTATCTATACATGAGCTATTGTATAGGAATAGAAAAAAAGCTATTTCTCTGAAGTTTACCTCAAGTTGTCTAGCTTAAGCAAATATTTAAGGACAATCAGATCTAGAATTTAACATCCACAAAGGTGGGTTATTTGAACATAATTTTTCCCTTAAAATAACCCTCATTTCCAGGGATAGCCAAATCAGGACTAATTTGTTTGCAAAACAAGTCCAATTTTACAAACTTGGCATAATTATTTACATAAGCTCAGCAAGAATAGTGACTGATCATACAGGTCTTTTAGAATCTGCTTTGCTAGAACTTTTATAAGGAATCTCCGGGTTGAACTTTTAGTAGCCTCTCCAAGCCAGAAGCCAAGCCAAGTACTTGTCATCAGACATGCCTGCAAAACCTGTAGATTTGGGCGAATTCCTCTTCCTGAGATCCCCACAGTATCCTGAGGTTCCTGCATCTGCCAGGAGGTGACATCCTTTACTCACCTGGTGAGGCCCCTAGGAACTTTGTAATCAAGGTATCAGGCCAACAGTTCCAAGGGTGCTTTATGGCTCCAGGTTTTATAAAGTCAACCTTAGTTCCTGAAAGCTGTTTGGTCATATCTGAGTCTATGCATATCTTTCTCAAATATGACATTCCAGTCAAAGCCTTGGTAAAATGTTTCCAATGATGTCCTGTTACAAGGAGAACAGATACTTACTGAACTTATGCAAATGATTATGATTGCCTTGGAAGAAAGAATACTTTTTTATGATAATATTTTTTTATTATATTATGTTAGTCACCATACAGTACATCCCTGGTTTTTGATGTAA
>NW_023246992.1:0-1142 GCF_002007445.2 Ailuropoda melanoleuca | reverse complement strand
GTGTGTGTGTGCAAGCACGTGTTTAGGGGTGTGTGCTTAAGAAAGAATGGCACAATGAGTAAAACAAGAAGTAAAAAAATGAATATTCCATTTTGCATTAATAAATTAATTGACTTGGAAAGATGTGCTGTGCTCCCTCACTATTTTTAGAATTATATCAATTATTCACATCTTTCTGATATAGTATAATATCATTTTTTCAGTCTGTTTCTACACAGTTCTTTTAGTTTTGGCAATAGTAGCTTACACCACCACATGCATTTAATGCCAACTTTCCTGTATTATACTATGATTAATACTAAGCACATGAGTTCTTTTATCCTTTGTTAATTGATTCATTCAGCATACATTTATTGAGTAGCTGAGAGAGTCATATTGTGAGTTACTAAGTGGATAAATAAAGTAAGATCAAATTCCTTATGGCTCAGGAGCAGAGAGAACGAAACGCACTAATTGCAAGTCATTATGATATTAAGTTGTGAGTAAGAGAACAGAGCATAAGTGCAGAGTAAAATGAGAAAAGTGAGTATTGCCCTACTTTCAAAGGTGTGGGGGAAGTTACCCTAAAATTTGCAGACGTGTAGAAATTCACTCCCATGTGAACCAATGTTTTTCTTTTTCTGAAATAAGATTTTATTTGAATAGTAGATTTTAAAAATTAAGATTCAAATGCCAGAAAATTGATGTGCCATTACTATTTAGTGAAAAGGGGGAGAGAAGGGCAGTAAGTCATAGAAAGTACGTATATGTGCATTGGAGAGTTTATCAAGGAATAACCAAATCTCTACAAAATGAAAACCAGGGATGTTTATTGTGATAGGTAACCTGAAGTTAAGAAGATGTTTAGTGTGTGCAACTAGGCAAAAGTCCTAACATCACATGCTGGTCACTAGAAATGCTAAATAAGATGGTACCATTGAGACTGAAAACAAAATATCTGAGATATTTAGGAAATAAAATCCGTTGGTCTGAAAGACAGGAACTGGCTGGTGATAGAGGGACTTCAGAGAGGAGTTATCATGTACCTGGTGCAAGAGATCAGGCTACAGAAAGTTAGGAAAAGGAACATATGAGTAAGATTAAGAGAATGTGAACCGAGGTGACACAAGATTGTTGAGATTAATTCCCTCATGTTACACACA
>NW_023246991.1:0-2411 GCF_002007445.2 Ailuropoda melanoleuca | reverse complement strand
CCCATAATGCCGGGATCACACCCTGAGCCGAAGGCAGACGCCTAACCGCTGTGCCACCCAGGCGCCCCAGCATTCATTGTATTTTATTTGAATGACCTATCTATGTGCTTGCCTTTTGACCAAACTGTGAAAGGCTGTGTCTTTTTTTTTTTTCCAGTGCCCATCACAGTACCTGGTGCACAATAATTGCTCATTAAGTGCTCACTGAGCCAAAGTGAATGTTTTCTTCCTCATCAATTTTTTTTGTGCTGTTTTAGAAAATTCTTCCAGAAGTGGCAGAGTAGAAACTAATATATAACCAAGAGGATATCAACTGCATTTTGGTTTTTTGTTTGTTTGTTTTAAAGATTTTATTTATTTATTTGACAGAGAGAGACAGGGAGAGAGGGAACCCAAGCAGGGGGAGTGGGAGAAGGAGAAGCAGGTTTCCTGCCGATCAGGGAGCCTGATGCGGGGCTCAATCCCAGGACCCTGGGATCACGACCTGAGCTGAAGGCAGACACTTAACAGCTGAGCCACCCAGGTGCCCCTCAACTGCATTTTGGGTACTGGCACTGTGCCTAGCAAGTCCCAGTCAAGCTCTCTTTGGGCAGTAGGGAAAACCTTCTTCTGAAAGAAAATTGAAGTGGTCAGAGTCCATAATTAATTTATAGTGTGTATGCTAATATATTTCCAAAATTAGGGTATGATGTGATGTAAGTGCACTTAATTGATTGTCTTGCACCCCAAAGTAATGCCAAGTCTTTTATTGATAGCATATAAAATTCTTAAAACTTAAAAACTGACTGATAATATTCATACAGAATTTATTGTACCCTGAGAACAAAAATAATGAATTATCATCAGAAGTGAGGCAAATATATGAATCACACCATTTTTTTAAAATAGGAAATTGATTATCATAACAAACCCAGATACGAAAGTAAACTAAACATTTGGCCTGAAACAGAATGTGTGTGTATACTTCAGAGTCATTGAAACTCAATGATCAAGTTCCCTCAGTTGCATTAACAAATACACAGGTGTTTGATTCCCAGTACTTGTGCAACTGGTTGTGATAAGATCAGAAGTGACCATGATTCAGTGGCTTCTGGGAATATACAGGCTATATATTTATGGAGAAATAAAACAATATCTACTTGGTTTACATAACTGTTGCTTTGTATGCCACATACTACAATACACCAAAAATTTTATACTTTTTAATTGTATACCACTTTAATTTTTTTTTTAATGGAATCACATAAAGGGTTAGCATCATTTGGAGCCAGAATTGTCCCATACAGCTGTCTGCTTTCCCTGGCACATTGCTGATCTGAATTTGGGTCATAATCTTCTTGGAGATGTCTGACCTCAAGGGCTGTAGGGGAAAGTGAATTAAGCCTGTGAGAGTGGCACATGGCTTTTCTCTATGGTTACCCACTTTGTCCACCTCTCAAAAAACATGAAAAAAAGACAGCTGGGTGGAGACAGCCAAACCCATTTGTTTGTAGAAATGGGCAATAAGAAAGGACAGAGTACAGATTTGTATCCTGAATAAGAAAGAAATAGGTCATGATTGAATTGTCCTTATATGAAATAAGCAAGCATTATTAATTCTTGTCCAAACATTTTATGAGTAATAGTCATCAAATTATAGTAATGTTGATCCTTGGTCTTTGCAACAATATTCTTAGCACAAGAAATTTGTTTATGTAGTTTATGTCCAGGTTGGTTCACCCAGTTAACTAATAAGAGCAAGGGTTAGTTTTCATAATGGCCAGTTAGCTCTATAGAGAGACAAGATCCATTCCTTTGCTATAGCTTGGGTGCTGTCCAGTTCAGGTCTCTCTCAAGTGCAGGCTGTTGATCATGTGGACAGTTCAGTATGATCTATTATGATGATTAGAAGAATGACTCAAAGCAATTTTTCTCCTGATATGGGTAATAAGTTACAATAAGAAATAATAATTACCCTTGCTAAGTCCTCACCATCCACTCTTTGTTAAGCTTCCATATGTTATCTCATTTCATCCTCATAAAGCTGTGATTTTCAGGTAAGAAGAAAGGCTTTAAAAAGTTAAATCACTTGCCATATAAGCAGTAGAGATATTAAACAATAAAGCTGGAGTTTGGACCCAAAATAATAATAATACAGCAATAATATACATTTGTTTAGCATTTTATGCTTTACTAATGGCATTTAAATCTATTGTTTCACCTAATCTTCCCAGACAGTCCTGTGAGATAGTCAGGAGTTACTTCCTATTTTTACAAATGTGGGAATGGAGACTTTGAGAGGTCACTCAGCTAAGAAGGTGTCAGGGACAACATACAGAGTTAAGTGTGCTGGTTGCAGGTTTCAGGATCCTTCTTTCTTTTCTTTCTTTCTTTCTTTCTTTCTTTCTTTCTTTCTTTCTTTCTTTCTTTCT
>NW_023246990.1:0-2411 GCF_002007445.2 Ailuropoda melanoleuca | reverse complement strand
GAGAGAGACAGCCAGTGAGAGAGGGAACACAGGCAGGGGGAGTGGGAGAGGAAGAAGCAGGCTCCCAGTGGGGCACAGAGCCTGATGTGGGGCTCGATCCCAGGACTCTGGAATCATGCCCTAAGCCAAAGGCAGATGCTTAATGACAGGCCCACCCAGGTGCCCCCCACTTTATTTTTTAAAAAAGATTTTATTTTTAAGTAATCTCTACACCCAACAGGGGGCTCAAACTCACAACCCCAAGGTCAAGAGTCACAGGCTCCCCTGACTGAGCTAGCAGGTGCCCTAAGTTTGCTTCCTTCTGAGGGTTCTGAAGGAGACTCTGTTCCAGGCCTCCCTCCTAGCTCCCGGGGGCTTCCAGCTATCCTCGGCATCCTTGGCTTGTAGACGCACCACTCATGTCTCTGCCTCCATCTTCACATGGCTGCCTCCCCCAGTCTCTGCATCTTTATGTGGCCATCTTCTCTCATATTGGATTAGGGGCCCACCCGACTCCGATGTGACATCATCTTAACTCATTACCTCTGCAACAAACTTCTTTCCAAACAAGGTCACATTCTGAGGGACTAGGGGTTAGGACTTACACATATCTTTTTTTGAGGGACACAATTTAACCCAAACAGTAATCAATAATATTTAAGATTGTGGGGTGCCTGGGTGGCTCAGTTGGTTTACCATCTGCCTTCAGCTCAGGTCATGATCCCAGGGTCCTGGGATCGAGCCCCCCATCAGGCTCCCTGCCCAGCGGGGAGCCTACTTCTCCTTCTCCCTCTGCCCCTCCCCCTCACTATGTGCTTGTTCTCTCTCAAATAAAATATTTAAAAAATTATAATAATAATATTTAAGATATTGAGACCAAAGGGTCTGACTAGATGATTTCAAGGGTTCTACCCTGATGAAACATACGATTCTAAGATACATTTTAAGGGATTCAGACTTGGCTTCTGTTAACCTTGTATTTTTCTCACCTTCAAGTTTCTTGGTATTTGTATCTTCACACCATCCTAAGGGGCTAGAACAGCACTAATGGCCTTGACTGAATGGGACAACTGCTGTACCATTTTTTTGGTTACTTCCATGAATACCATGCTACTGATTTGCAGATGCTTATATTTATCTTCTAAGGATTAAAATATCATTTTATTTTTTTAAAAAGGTCGTATTTATTTATTTGATAGGGACAGAACAAGCATGAGCCAGGGGAGGGGGGAGTGGAAGGAGAAGCAGACTCCCCACTGAGCAGGGAGCCTGACTCGGGGCTCAATCCCAGGACCCCGAGATCACGACCCAAGCTGAAGGCAGATGCTCAACTGACTAAGCCACCGAGGCGCCCCCAAAATATCAGTTTAAAAAAATGTGATATAAACTGAAGGTTTTTTGTTTAGTTTTGCTTTGTTTTGTTTTTTAAACTGAAGGTATTGATTGTCAATAGTCCATCCAGGGTAATTGGAAGCAATGATACCAGGGACACCTGGGTAGCTCAGTTGGTTAAGTGTCCAACATTTTTTTTTTTAAGAGAGGGAGAGATGGGGAGGGAGGGGCAGAGGGAAAGAGAGAGAGAATCTTAAGCAGGTTCCATGCCCAGTACAGAGCCTCATGTGGGGCTTGATCTCAAAACCCTGAGATCATGACCTGAGCCGAAATCAAGAGTTGGACACTTAACCAACTGAGCCACCCAGGCACCCCAAGTGTCCAACTCTTGATCTCAGCTCAGGTCTTGATCTCAAGGTTGTACCCCCACCTCCACCGCCCAAAAAAGGAAGTAATGACACTAGAGTCTTTTTTTTTTTTAAGATTTTATTTATTTGAGAGAGCGAGAATGAGAGAGAGAATGAGAAGGAAGAGCAACGGAGGGAGAGGGAGAAGCAGACTCCCCACTGAGCAGGGAGCCCCATGTGGGGCTCGATCCCAGGACACCGGGATCACGACCTAAGCCGAAGGCAGACGCCCAACCGACTGAGCCACCCAGGTGCCCTGACACCAGAGTCTTTTGAAGGCAGATGAAAATTTTTTCTGCACACTGAACAGGTGCACATTTCAAAGAGTTGTTCCTAAATCTTAAAACCCATTCAGCTCAGCTTTGAGAATATGAGATTCTATGGAAAACAAATGGAACCTTTGTTTACCGAGTAAAGGGCACTTTGCACTTCTCTACTGTTGCTAGCTTTACTCTGCTAGTGAAAAAAATCTTTGTAAGTTGAGTGCCAGGGATTTGTCTTGAAAAGCATGGTAGAAGGGGCGCCTGGCTGGCTCAGTTGGTAGAGCATGTGACTCTTGATCTCAGGGTCATGAGTTCAAGCCCCACATTGGATATAAAGCTTACTTAAAAAAAAAAAGTATGGGGGCGCCTGGGTGGCACAGCAGTTAAGCGTCTGCCTTCGGCTCAGGGCGTGATCCCAGTGTTGTGGGAT
>NW_023246989.1:0-2411 GCF_002007445.2 Ailuropoda melanoleuca | reverse complement strand
GAGAGACAGCCAGCGAGAGAGGGAACACAAGCCGGGGGAGTGGGAGAGGAAGAAGCAGGCTCCCAGTGGAGCAGGGAGCCCGATGCAGGGCTGGATCCCAGGACCCTGAGATCACGGCCTGGGCCGAAGGCAGCCACTTAATGACTGAGCCGCCCAGGCGCCCCTCCTTATGATTTTCTTGATAACATTTTCTTTTCTCTAGCTTACTTCAGTGTAAGAATACGGTATATCACATATATAACATACACATTGTTACTCGATTGTTTCTGTTATCGATAAGGCTTCCAGGCCACAGTAAGCTATCAGGAGTTGCGTTTTGGGGGAGTCACAAGTTCTACGTGGATTTTTGACTGCACAGGGGTAGGGGGGTTGGCACCCCTTGCCCCCGTACTGTTGAAGAGTCCACTGTATATGGAAACTCTTTGAAAGCTCTGAAACGCATTAAACAGATGTAAGCTATTGTCTCAATTCTCCCCAAAGTACACTTTGCCTGAAATATTGAGCCGAAGTCCGAGAATGTTAGCACCATTCAAAATCCAAATCCGTATTTTGCTCTACCTGTATGAAAATGCTCTCTTTCACCCTCTAAGGTTTCCAGGGGCTGCCATGACGGTCACCGTGGTGTATGACAACTCTGAGGCAACGGAGCTCTGTGCCGCTCAGCACCTCTACCTCAAGCCCATAGCAAAACTGATGATCAATGTCTTGCTCCCAGAGAGCTCAGAACCAATGAGGCCCTTCTCCAACTGGGAAGTGCTTGACCAGCTGAAGAGCCTGATTTGCCCTGACCAGTTCACCACCGTTCGGCTCTCCAAGAGCACGAAGGACTTCATCCGATTCGAGGGCGAGGCTGAAACGCGCAGTTTGGTTCAGATCTTGAAGGCCAAGTTACATGGGAAGATCATCAAGCTAAATGGTTTGAAGACAGACTTAAAAGTTGTGGCTACAGATGCCCAGGGAGAGTGGGAACGTTTCCCCAGGGAAAAGGAGGCCTCAGGGAGCGATGGGGCCGAAGAGCAGGACCAGGATAAAAGCCCAGATTCTATCTATTTCGAAGGCTTGCCTTGCAAATGGTTTGCGCCCAAAGGTTCCAGCGGGGAGAAGCCCTGTGAAGAGATCCTTCGGGTGGTCTTTGAAAGCTTTGGGAAGATCAAGAATGTGGACATCCCTATGCTGGACCCCTACAGAGAAGTGATGACTGGTGGAAACTTCGGGGGTTTTAGCTTTGGCTTGCAGACCTTTGAGGCTTTTATACAGTACCAGGAGTCAACTGACTTCGAGAAAGCCATGGAGTCCCTTCGAGGGATGAAGCTGATGCTGAAAGGAGATGATGGGAAAGCTCTGGCCTGTAACATCAAGGTAAGAAGGAGCCAGAATTTCTTTCATTTCCCACCGTTCAGGTGGTCCTGAGCAAAAGCTGGAAGGAAGCATCTAGAATAAATTTCCTTAGACCCCCATTAGGTTCTGATCAATAGCTGATGTAAAGATTTGTGTTGTCACTCATAAACGGATGTTTAGGAAGAAAACTAATCCTGATGTGGACATTCTTCTGCCAGCCATGGTTTGGAAGGGATGGTTCTTATAAATCTGGGGTTCAGCCCCGACTTTTTGAGGGCGCTGAAGAATTCTTCTGGCCCTTATGGAACTATCTCACATGCTTGTTCCGTTACACAAGTTGCTGAGAGAAAGGATCCATGCAGTTTGAAAGCACAGGAGAGCAGTTTGCTCCCCATTATTCTTGGGGGCAACAACCTACATTTTCAGGATGTCTGGCAGGTAAATTGCTGGAACATACTCTCAACAAACTGAGATCCTTTCCTTTCAAGATCATGCTGCCTATCCGGCCATGCCACCTCATCAATGTCTCAATGCTTGGCCATCTCCTTTTTGACCTCTTAATCCAGCAGAGGAAAAGATGCGGCTAAACACTCCTTGTTCTCTCAGTTAGCCTTGAGCGTGCATTTGGACTTTCGGCTTAAGTTTAGCTTCTTATGTATGAGTGTGTGTGTGTGTGTGTGTGTGTGTGTATGTGTGTGAGATGTGTGAAGCTACTTACATTAAAATACATTCTATAATGGCCACCCATGTACCCATTGCCCGTCATAAAAAAAGAACACATCACCCACGAGATGAGACCCCATCCCCCTCCCTCCCCTCAAAGGTGGCCACGATCGCGAATTTGGTGTTTAGCATTCTTGTGTACATTTAAAGGGCTGTTTTTGCCTCCTTTTCATTTTCAAGCAAATTTGTAGTGCCTCGATTGGACTTTTGCTTTATTCAGGGGATTTGCAAAGTAGCTTAATAATCACTACAGTCCAATCTCGTATCCCATTAGGTCAGTTCTTTTGCATCTGTGCTTCCCTGATCCTTCCTCCACCCCCCACACATTCTTTTTTTTTTTTTTTTTTGGT
>NW_023246988.1:0-2411 GCF_002007445.2 Ailuropoda melanoleuca | reverse complement strand
CGAATAAATAAATAAAATCTTAAAAAAAAAAAAAAAGATTTTATTTTAGGGGCACCTGGGTGGCTCAGTTAAGCGTCCCATTCTTGATTTCAGCTCAGGTCACGATCTCAGAGTTGTGAGACTGAGCCCCGAATCGGGCTCTGTTCTGGGTGTGGAGCGTGCTTGAGATTCTCTCTCTTCTCCCTTTGCCCCTCACCCCCCACTACGCGTCTCTCTTTAAAAAACTAAATAAATCAATCTTGGGGGAAAAAAAATTTAAAGTAATCCCCACACCCAACGTGGGGCTTGTACTCACAACCCCAAGATTAACAGCTGCACACCACACTTACTGAGCCAGCTAAACTCCCCAAATCCCTGTCTTAGTAACAATTTTTGCTTATAAATGTATACACAGTTGGGCCTCAGTTGTCAAAAATAGCCACAATGTAACTCTGAGAATCTAAGAATATCTTTAGCATGTTTCTTTTACTACATGCAAACTAAGAAGTCAACAACATTTTTACCATTAGTATGTAAACTTAATACAAGGCCATTGAGATTTTAAACAAAATCAACTTGGGGGCATCTGGCTGGCTCAGCTTGGAAGAGCATGCAACTCTTGATCTCAGGGTCCTTGAGTTCAAGGCCACAATGGGTATAAATATTACTAAAAAAATAAAAATAAAAAATAAACAAATAAAACAACAACTCTGGATTTTTCCAGAGTAACACAAAACAGTCTATTTGATTAATAAACAGAATATAAAAGATATTTACACTGTTTCATCCTAATAAAAAATAAGAAATAGGAAAAGTATAAATGATTGATTTATATAATCAATTCTGGCAACCTATGTTTAAAAAATTATCAATTTACCTTTAAATTTTTTTCAATTACAAAACTAGAGCTAAATCATATTTTTTTTGCTACTTTATGAATGTAAAATAAAGCAATAAAAAACATTAACAACATATTTTAAATAAAAAAATCTGCTTTCAGTCAGAAGCAGATACAAAAAAGGAATTTTAGAATAGGTGCTGAAAAAAGAGAGAAGCAATACCTATTCACATCACTTTTGCTGCTTAGAATCATGGATAATCCTTTCCAACCCATCACCATTAACTGTCCTGGCTTTCTCTGGTACTTCTAATCATGGTCAACACAAACTTCCAAAAACTACAGGCTTGCCAGGATTGAGCCAGACTTCTTTATCCCTTCAGAGTTGATTTTTGTGATGGTTTTTTGTTTTGTTTTTGGTAGTAGTATTCTAAACTGACCAATTTCTTCAATACACTTTAAGTTGGAAGAATCTGAAGTAAAGCTGTCACTATGCAAAAGCTTTAACTATGTTTAAAGATAAAAAGGCTTATCAGAAACAACTCTGCATTTTACACATCAACAGATGTTCTGTCCTCTGCAACATGTGAAGGAACTAATCACAAACTCCCTATACTAAAACACCCCCACCCCAAACAACCTCATACCTCCACCTCTATAAACACACACAAACAGGCTATACCCAAACCACACCCAGACACACCCTAAGAATAAAACAACTGGAAAAATCATACAACTTCAAATATGAGAAGTATCCTGAGACACAACATATTTGGGTTCAGGAAGAAAGCAATCACATAATTTTAGTATCAATGAAGCAAGATCTAAGATTATCTGCTGTCAAGGGTGTGGACTGGAAGTTTAAAGAGAAAAAAAAAAAGATTTTCACTGAGTTCATAAAGGTCTCTCCAGTGAAAGAATTACCAATGCAATATTAATCTAGCTGAAAGAGATGTATATAATTAACAGGAAATGTACACTGATTTTAAATTCTATATAGTTTTTCCCATTCAATTCAATTCTTTAGTTTCTATAACGGGGCCAGGGCAGAAGCAAAAGACAGACATCAAAAAAATAAGACAGCAAGAAATCAATGTTTTCATATCACTTCTGACCTATTTTGAAAAAAAAAAAAAAGCATTTAAGTTTCTGTTCTATTTAAGTAAAGAGAACACTCAGAAAACAACTGAGTACTTACCACCTCTAGTGTACTGCTCTGAGTTAAAATCTAATGAAATTACCTTTACCATATATAAAAGGCGGAAACAAAAAATGTAATGAAAGAGGTAAAACGTGCTGTGAGTTAAGAAGAAGTGTGTATAGCTGTGCGGACTGAGGCAAGGTTGGTGGATTCATGTCAGGTATAAAATGAAAGGGCTAACTAAATAATTTGCTAAATAAGTTTTTTTCTTTTTAATACAGAAACAATAAGACAAGATGGGTAGCTATCAAAACTACCCAGGGGGCGCCTGGGTGGCACAGCGGTTAAGCGTCTGCCTTCAGCTCAGGGCATGGTCCCGGCATTCTGGGATCGAGCCCCACATCAGGCTCCTGTGCTATGAGCCTGCTTCTTCCTCCCCCACTCCCCCTGCTT
>NW_023246987.1:0-2409 GCF_002007445.2 Ailuropoda melanoleuca | reverse complement strand
ATATCCGGCCCAGACACACTGTACCTACCCATCACCAGACGGGCCCCCCGATGTCCGGCCCAGACATGCTGTACCTACCCCATCACCACTGGGCCCCTGATGTCCAGCCCAGACAACCTGTACCTACCCCATCACCACATGAACCCCCCGATGTCCCGCCCAGACCCGGTGTACGTACCCCAACACCAGACGGGCCCTCTGATGCCCAGCCCAGACACGCTGTACCTACCTCATCACCAGACGCATCCCTCGATGACTGGCACAGACACACTATACCTTCCCCATCACCAGATGGGTTCTCTGATATCCGGCCGAGGCATGCTGTTCCTACCCAATCACCACATGGGCCCCCGATATCCGGCCCAGACACGCTGTACCAACCCATCACCAGACGGGCCCCCCGATGTCCAGCTCAGACACGCTGTACCTTCCACATCACCACATGGGCCCCCCGAAGTCAGACCCAGACACGCAGTACCTATGACAAAACCAGTTGGGCCCCCCGCAATCTGGCCCAGACACGCTGTACCTACCCCATCAGCACATGGGCCCCCCGAGGTCAGGCCTAGACACGCTGTACCTTCCCCATCACCAGACGGGCCCCCGATGTCCGGCCCAGACAGGCTGTTCCTACCCCATCAACACATGGGCCCCCCGATGTCTGGCCCAGACATGTTGTACATATGCCAACAGCAGATGGACCCCCCGAGGCCAGGCCCAGACACGCTGTACCTTCCCCATCACCAGACGGGCACCCCGATGTCTGGCCCAGACACGCTGTACCTACCCCATCAACAGACGGGCCCCCTGATGTCCAGCCCACACAGGCTGCACCTACCCCATCACCACATGGGCACCCGATGTCCGGCCCAGACATGCTATACCTACCATGTCACCACATGGGCCCCCCAGTGTCCGGCCCAGACACGATGTACCTACCCCATCACCAGATGGGCCCCCGATGTCCTGCCCAGACACGCAGTACATTCCCCATCACTAGATGGGCCCCCGGATGTCCGGCCCAGACATGCTGTACTTACCCCATCACCACATGGGCCCCCCGAATTCCGGCCCAGGTTTGCTGTACCTACCCAATCACCAGACAGGCCCGCCGATTTCCGGCCTAGGCCCGCTGTACCTACACCATCACCACATGGGCCCCCCGATGTCTGGCCCAGACACGTGTACATACCCCATTACCAGATGGGCCCCCTGATGTCCGCCCCAGACATGTTGTACCAACCCCATCACCACACGGGCCCCGATGTCCACCCCAGAAACGCTAACCTACCCCATCACCACATAGGCCTCCCGATGTCCAGCCCAGACACGCTGTACCTACCCCATCATCACATGGGCCCTGATGCCCACCCCAGACACGCTAACCTACCCATCAACACATGGGCCCCCTGATGTCCGGCCCAGACACGCTGTACCTACCCTATCAATGCATGGGCTCCCCGAGGTCCGGCCCAGACGCGCTGTACTTTCCCCATCACCAGACGGGTCCCATGATGTCCAGCCCAGACACGCTGTACCTATGCCATCACCACATGGGCAACAGATTTCCGGCCCAGACACGCTGTGCGTACCCCATCACCACAAGGGACCCATATATCCGGCCCAGACACGCGTTACCTACCCCATCACCACATGGGCCCCCCAATGTCCAGCCCAGACCATCTGTACCTACCCCATCATTCACATGGTCCCCCCGATTTCCGGCTCAGACACGCAGTACCTTCCCCATCACTAGACGTGCCCCCGATGTCCGGCCCAGACATGCTGTACCTACCCCATCAACACATGGGCACCCAGATGTCCGGTCCAGGCTTGCTGTACCTACCCAATACCAGACAGGCACGCCGAATTCCGGTCTAGACCCGCTGTATCTCCCCCATCACCACATGGGCCCCGATGTCCACCCCAGACACGCTAACCTACCCGATCACTACATGGGCCCCCCGAGGTCCGGCCCAGACACGCTGTACCTTCCCCATCACCAGACGGGCCCCACGATGTCCGGCTCAGACATGTTGTACCTACCCCATCACCAGACGGGCCCCCTGATGTCCAGCCCAGACACACTGTACCTATCACTACATGGGCCCCCCGAGATCCAGCCCAGACCCGCTGTACTTTCCCCATCACCAGACGGGTCCCACGATGTCCAGCCCAGATATGCTGTACCTACGCCATCACCACATGGGCACCCGAGGTCCAGCCCAGACATGCTGTACGTAACCCATCTCCACATAGGCCCCCAAAGTCCGGCCCAGACACGCGTTACCTACCCATCACCACATGTGCCCCCCAGTGAACAGCCCAGACACGCTATACCTACCCCATCACCACATCGGCTCCCGATGTCCGGCCCAGACACGGTGTACCTTCCCCATCATCAGATGG
>NW_023246986.1:0-1011 GCF_002007445.2 Ailuropoda melanoleuca | reverse complement strand
TTTGTAGTACAGCTTGAAATCTGGCATTGTGATGCCCCCAGCTTTATTTTTCCTTTTCAACAATTCCTTGGCAATTCGGGGCCTTTGNTGTGATGCCCCCAGCTTTGTTTTTCCTTTTCAACAGTTCCTTGGAGATTCGGGGCCTTTTCTGGTTCCATACAAATTTAAGGACTATTTGTTCCAGTTCTTTGAAAAATGTCCTCGGTATTTTGATCGGGATAGCATTGAAAGTGTAGATTGCTCTGGGTAGCATGGACATTTTAACTATGTTAATTCTTCCAATCCATGAGCATGGAATATTTTTCCATCTTTTTGT
The DNA here is from genome assembly GCF_002007445.2 of Ailuropoda melanoleuca. Lineage (NCBI taxonomy): Eukaryota > Metazoa > Chordata > Mammalia > Carnivora > Ursidae > Ailuropoda > Ailuropoda melanoleuca. The sequence goes on along the minus strand of NW_023246986.1, from coordinate 695 downwards.
GTCTTCTTCAATGTCTTTCAAGAGTGATCTGTAGTTTCTAGAACATAGATCCGTTACGTCTCTGGTTAATTCTGAGATAACGTATGATTTTTGGTGCTATTGTAAATGGAATGGATTCCCTAATTTCTCGTTCTTCAGTCTCATTGTTCATGTGTAGAAATGCAACTGATTTCTGAGCATTGCTTTTGTATCCTGCCATATTACTGAATTGCTCTATGACTTCTAGTAGTTTGGGGGTGGAGTCTTTTGGGTTTTCCATATAGAGTATCATGTCATCTGCGAAGAGAGACAGTTTGACTTCTTCTTTGCCGATTGGATACCTTTAATCCCTTTTTGTTGTCTGATTGCTGTTGCAAAGACTTTTATACTATGTTGAATAATAATGGTGAGAGTGGGCATCCTTGTTGTGTTCCTGACCTTAAGGGAAAGGCTTCCAGCTTTTCCCCATTGAGAATGACATTTGCTGTAGGCTTTTCATAGATGGTTTTTATGAAATTGAGGAATGTACCCTCTAACCCTACACTCTGGAGGGTTTTAATCAGGAAAGGATGCTATATTTTATCAAATGCTTTTTCTGCATCAATTGAGAGGATCATATGGTTCTTGACTCTTTTCTTGTTGTTATGATTTATCACACTGATCAATTTGTGAATGTTGAACCACCCTTGCATCCCAGGGATGAATCCCACTTGGTC
>NW_023246985.1:0-2410 GCF_002007445.2 Ailuropoda melanoleuca | reverse complement strand
TGGGAGAGGAAGAAGCAGGCTTCCAGCAGAGGAGCCTGATGTGGGGCTCGATCCCATAAAGCCGGGATCACGCCCTGAGCCAAAGGCAGACGCCCAAGGACTGCGCTACCCAGGTGCCCCTATGTATGTTTATTCTAAAACTTCAAAGAACTCTATCTCACAACATCTCAGCAAAGATGAGAGAACAAATGAACAAAGAACAGAACCTAACGTATTTGGGGATTTTTATTTCTCCCTCTACAGGTGAGGTAATCTTTTTGGAAACTGACCAGTCTCAAAAATCCCCTTGTAATTTTTATACTTTTTCCTCCTCCCAACAATCCTAGCCATGACTTATAGTTAGAGCCTTGCAACCCCCTCCTCACACTACGTCCCCTGCAGCTCTCTCCCCTTACAAATGACTTTGATATTTGGCAACTCCTTTCTCCCTAACTTCAGGTCCCAAATTGAGCATATGAAGTCCTGTCGCACATCATATTTTATGGTAGGTGCCACAGAAATATCACATTTCTGACAAGTGATCCATGAAAATATATCAGTATAGCTTTTATGGCAATGTAATCATAAGAGCTCTGAACTTGGGATCCAGAAACCTGAATTTGAGTTTGGGTTTGACTACTAATTAGTTCATAAGCTTGGGTTCCTGCTAAAGCTCATTGTCCTCATTTGTAAAATGAGGAGGTTGGAGTAGGTGACCTAGAAAACATGCTTGACCACTCAAATTCAATGATACTTTTTACCCTAGTTTTATTGAGATATGATTGACATATAATGCTGCGTAAGTCTAAGGTGAACAGTATATAACAACTTACCTGTATTGTGACATGGTTATTACGACAAGTTTTGCTAACATCTACCATCCCATATAAAGAAAAAAATGTTTTCTTCCCTTGTGATAAGAACTGTTAGGATCTACTGTTTTAACAACTTTTAAATATACTCCACAACAATGCTAGCCAGAGGTTGTCATGCTGTGCATTACATCCTTAGGACTTGTTTATCTTATAACCGGAAGTTGGTGCTTTTTGCCCACCTTCCTCTAATTCCCCTCCCCCACCCTCTGCCTCCAGGAACCACAAGTTTGACCTCCTTTTCTATGAGTTTGGTTTCTTCCTTTTTTATTTTTCTTAAGATTCCACATATAAGTGTGATCAGACAGTATTTGTCTTTCTCTGATTTATTTCACCTACCCTAATGTCCTCAAGGTTCATTCATGTTGTCGCAAGTGGCAGGAATTCTTCTTTGTTATGGCTGAATAATATTCCATTTCGTATATATACCACCACTTCTTTATCCATTCGTCATTGATAGACACTTGGGTGGTTTTCCTGATGTGGTTATTGTGCAAGCATGGGGTTGAAGAAATAATTTTGACGTAGTGTTTTCATTTCCTTTGGATGTATTCCTAGAAATGGGATTGTCGGATCATATAATAGTTTTAATTTTTTTGAAGAACCCCCATACTGTTTTCCAAGTGGCTGTATACATTACATTCCCACCAACAGTGCACAAGAGTTCCCTTGGCTCCATATCCTCACCAGCAATTTTTATCTCTTGTCCTTTTGATGGTGGTCATTCTAACAGGCGTTAGACGATACCCCATTGTGATTTATTTGCATTTTTCTAATGATTACTGATGTAGAGTACCTTTTCATGTACCTGTTGGCCGTTCATATATCTTCTTTGGAAAAATGTCATTCAGGTCCTTTGCCCATTTTTTAGATTGGATTATTTGGGGTTTTTTTGTTACTGAGTTCTGTGAGTTCTTTATATATTTTGTACGTTAAATCCTTACTGGATATATGGTTAGCAAATATTTTTTCCCGTCCCATAGGTTGCTTTCTACTTTGTTGATCATTCCTTTTGCTGTGCAGAAGTCTTTATCTGATCTGGTCCCACTTGTTTATTTTTTATTTTGTGGGTGTGCCTTACATGTTATATCCAAAAAATCATTGCCACAACCTTATCAAGGAACTTCCTTCCTTTGTTTTCTTCGAGGACTTTTGTGGTTTCCAGTCTTGTCTTGCATTTAAACCTTTAATCCACTTCAAGTTAATTTTTGTGAGTGGTGTGAGATAGGGGTCTGTTTCCATTCTTTAGCATGTGAATATCCCATTTTCCCAGCACCGTTTATTGAAGAGACTGTTTTTTCCCCATTGAGTATCCTTGGCTCCCTTGTCAAATATTAGTTGAATGTCTATGCATGGGTTTATTTCTGGGCTCTTGATTCTCTTCTGTTTGTCTGTGTGTCTATTTTTATGCCAGTACCATATTGTTTTGATTACTATAGCGTGTAACATAGCTTGAAGTCAGCAAGTGTGATGTCTCCTGTTTTGTTCTTTTTTCTCAGGACTGCTTTGCTATTTGGGGTCTTTTGTAATTCCATATAAATTTTAGGATCTTTTTTTTT
>NW_023246984.1:0-2409 GCF_002007445.2 Ailuropoda melanoleuca | reverse complement strand
TTGTGGGATCAAGCCCCACATCAGGCTCCTCTGCTATGAGCCTGCTTCTTCCTCTCCCACTCCCCCCGCTTATGTTTCCTCTCTCGCTGGCCGTCTCTGTCTCTGTCAAATAAATAAATAAAATCTTAAAAAAAAAAGTTTCTAAGGATATTGGTTGTTTGGGTTTCTAGCTTATAAAAATTGAGGGAGTATCAAATAAATAGATGACTAATACGAATGGCTTAAAATGCTTGAGCATGTAGATTCATTTAATGTATGTAGAACAACTTTGAGTTAGAACCTGTTCTCTGCAGTTGGTATATGGAAATACATTAGCATTATCTGGAACGCTTTTGTCATCCTAGTTGTCCATTCTAGTGGTTCTATTTCACAGAATGTGTATAGAGGTAGGAAAGAATAGTGGTAGCAAAAGGTAAAGGGGCAGAGTTGGGGGAAGTCTTAGGGAGGAGGAAGTAAAAGTTTACTTTTACTTAAGTAAAAATTTACTTAATTTCCTCTTCTATTGTCTCTCAGTCTCCACCTAAACTGTCTCAGCTTGGTCTGGCGTTGTTGCCCTTGCCTTTCTTTGATCTTTGTACTCGTGTGGGCTCCAAAGAAGCATACCATTCTTGGATTGTGTAAGCTCCTGTAGAGTTTGTGAATTCAGACATTTTTAAACAGTAGCTTTGATATTGTAAGGTTTGGGAGCTATTACTTAAAGCAAAGAATTATATTTGAAAAGAGAACTCTGAATAATTCAACAAATGATAATATCAGAGGTAAGTTAATACGGTTAGGAGTACTAAAATTATTGTAGGTTGCATTTATCATACTGTTGCTTAGGTGAGCTGATTCCTGAAATCTTTTCAGCCCGTTTTATTTAGGTCACTAATTAGAGAATTTGTTGTTTGAAAGGTGGCATCTAGTTAAGGTGTTTGGAGAGAGATTCCTGTGAGATTCAACTGAGTCATGGCCTCAGTAATTATCTTGAGAATTGTATTGGAGGAGCAGTGATTTCTGCAACTAATGAATTATTGTTTAAAGAAACCTGTTGTATAAAAGATTTTCCAAAAAATATGTTACATTAGTAAAGTAATACTTAAATACAGAGAACTGTATTAGGTGCTACTGAGAATAACAGAGAAAGAGAAATAGCTGTTTTTTAATAACTAACATCCCTCTTTATAAATATCTACTGTGTGTCCAGTGCAGTGTTTTTACAGATATTTTTCTCTAGTCAAAATAGCCGCAGGGCACTTGGGTGGCTCAGTCAGTTGAGCATGTGTCTTCGGCTCAGGTCATAATCTCGGGGTCCTGGGATCGAGCCCTGCATTGGGCTCCCTGCTCAGTGGGGAGTCTGCTTCTCCCTCTCCTCCCCCCCCCACCGCCCATGCTCTTTCTCTCAAATAAATAAATATATCTAAAAAAAAAAGTTAAAAAAAAATTTTTTTAAATGTTTAAAAAAATAGCTGAAAGGTAGGAATTTTTCCTATTTTAGAGTTAGGGAAACAGACTAACAGATTAAGTAGTTATATAGTATAGGGTGTATACTTCTAATAATTACAGATTATTAAATTATTTATTGAGTGCCTCTTTTTGACTGGCATTATGCTAAGTTTTTTACTTTATTTCATATAATTCCGATATCAGCTTTGTGGTATAGGTATTATTTTTTCATAGATAAGGAAACTTAGGTGCACAGAAGTTAAATAAATCACCTAAAATCATACACATTGCAAGTGGCAGAACTGGAATTCAGGCCAAGGACTTGGTTTCTGAAAGTCTCTACTCGCTCTCTTTTTTAAAGATTTTATTTATTTAGTCAGAGAGACAGAGAGGGAACACAAGCAGGGGGAGAGGCAAGCAGAGGGGGAAGTAGGCTCCCCGCTGAGCAAGAAGCCTGATGCAGGACTTGATCTCAGGATCCTGGGGTCATGACTTGAGCCAAAGGCAGCCACTTAACCAATTGAGCCAGCTAGGCGTCCCTGAAAGTCTCTACTCTTAAGCATATTTTCTCTCAAGATGTTTTTATGCTGTAAAAGAGAATCAGTCACATTAAGGCGACTTTCAACTTTGTAATTCCATGAATTGTTCCCCTAAAGTAATAAAGTTACGAAAAATCAACATCTTCACTCAGTCGTATGATAAGAATATTTGATTCATTAGCAGAGAGACTGTTACTGCTTGATCTATCAATTCTGTTTCTAAGTTAGCATGTATTCATTGAATATGTATATCTTAACTGTTCTAGGGTCTAGAATAGTATGAATTGTGGTCTCAATATTTGACATACTTACCCTATTGTAGGATAGGAGCACAGAATGGTGTATGCTCAACTGCTGATTGGGTTTAAAAAATCTAAATTTGAGGGGCGCCTGGGTGGCACAGCGGTTAAGCGTCTGCCTTCGGCTCAGGGCGTGATCCCGGCGT
>NW_023246983.1:0-2408 GCF_002007445.2 Ailuropoda melanoleuca | reverse complement strand
ATTTATTTAAGTTACCTAATTAGAACCCTTCTAAGATTTCCTGTTGCCTTAGGAAACAAATCCAAATCCCTTCTGAGGCCACTAAGGCCTGCCTGATTTGCCCTGGGTATGTCTCCCTATACTCACCTCCTACCTCTCACCTCCAGGATTCCCAGGCTCCAGTCATACCAGTTTTCTCTCTGTTTCCTGGATTGTCTTCAGCACCACTGCAGGGCTCTTCCCTATGCCTGGGGCCACCCTTGGGCCCCGTCCTGCTTACCTGCCAACCCCCAGCCATCATTTGGGACTCAGTTTAAAGAAAAGTACCCCCAAGACCAAGTTAACTGCCTCCACCATGTGCTTCTGTTGTCCCTGCTTTTCTTTGTGTACTAGTCAGTATCACTTGGAATCAGATGCTCAATCACCGTCCTCCTCCATAAGATCAGGGACCGAGTTTGTATCATTCACAGCTGAACCCTTGGAACCCAGCACAGTTCCAGGCACACAGCGCTCAACAAATACATTGAGAGATTTTAATAAATCTGGAGATGACAGATTTCAGCTTTTAGCCAAGTCCACCTGATTTGTGGTAGCCCTGAAACGCCAGGCTGAGAAGGACCCTGAAGTCATGTCATGTCACGGCTGTGAAACCTCTTCCATGGCTGAGGGGTCCTAGGGGAGGAGCAAGGCCATCTGACATCCATCCCTATATCTGCAAAGAGTTAATATCTCATGTAACACTGCTCTAAGTTTAATAGCAAACAAAAAAGTGTAAAGATAAAGCACAGGGTGGCTCTAATCTGAACAGGCAGTACTTCAAAGCTACACGTATACTACAAGTTCAAGGAAGCCAAAACACTGCCATCTGTCAGATGTCAATTTCAATCGTCATTCTCACATCTCGTAGTATTCATTCATCCCTTTTTAGGGCTATAAAATCGTATCTGTATGTACTGATACACACAGATTGTTTTTCACCTCCCTTTTAGAATCACGTGCCGTTGTGAACAAGAAAGACTTTTGATTTGGGTGTTTGCCCTGGGGGACACCAACTCACCTAGGAATAAGCTGTAGCCTCAGAAAGGAGCCAAGGTTGTGGAGGAGAAAGCTGGCAGGATTGTCAGAAACTTCAGAGTCCTGCAATGGCCTGTATGATGGCTACGTGGGATGGCCCATACCCTTCCCAGCCTCAGTGTCCTCGGCAAAACGGAGAGCTATGAAAGAATAACCCAGTAGGCACATGGAGAGCACTCAGTGATAACTATTATAGCTCACATTCAATTTGACAGTTGGGTTTCTGCTGACTGTGAACATAAATAGCAACTATTACAATTAATAACACTTTGGCTGGCAGCAGCTACAGCCAGGAGAGAGTCTGGCATCTAACCCAGGGGGCGCAAAGATATCATATAGGGATACTCACTGCCACACTGGTTGCAATAATGAAAAACTGCAATTATCTAACCTGCTATGAGCACCAAAATGGCTAAATAAAAGCAAGCCTGCAGAAAAGAATGATCTCAATTTTTGAAAAATAAAATCTGGGCATGTCATGTCCATTTACACACACACATGCACACACACACAACATGCTGGGTGTACAGACAGATACCTAGATGGATTCCCATATGCCTTAACAATAGTGACTTTCGGGGAAGCATCCTATACTTCCATATCATTTGAATTAGTTGACAAGGCCATGTATTACCCCATCAATCAATCACCCTATAAGTAGGTAAATGAATGCATGAATAATGGTTCTGCGTGTGGGGGTGGTATCCCCACACCACCAAGCAATTTTCTGACACCAGCTGGGGGTCCTACAATTCAACTCAGATCCACCACTACTGGAGATGGTATCAGACCCCACAGGTGAAGGGCTCAGTCTCGCAAGACTGCCCCTCCCCTTTCATGTGCCAACTGCAAGTCCATGTTGTTACAGGTACTTCTGACCCACTGGCTACAGATTGAAGGTTCCAACAGTCCCTCTCCTTGAGTTTCATTCATGTCCTCCAGTGCCCACAGAACTTAAACATTTTACTTACTAGATTACCAGTTTATTATAAGAGGATACAACTCAGGAAGAGCCAGGTAGAAGAGATGCATAGGGCAAGGTATGGGGAAAGGGCACAGAACTTCCATGCTCTCTCCAAGCATGCCACACCCCTCCCCAAATCTCCACGAGCTCATCAACCCAGAACCTTCCTGAACCCCATCTGTTTCGGTTGTATGGAGGCTTTATTACTTAGGCATTGATTAAGTCATTGGCCGTTGGCGCTTGAACTCAATCTAAACCTCTAACTACAAGGTTACCCCCCCCCCACAATCGGATCCCAACCTTAGGTGATCTAAGGGCTGTCCCAAAGTCACCTAATTAACATAACAAAAGGCATAACATAGCATTTGTGTCCTTTCCTTTTTTTTTTTTT
>NW_023246982.1:0-2408 GCF_002007445.2 Ailuropoda melanoleuca | reverse complement strand
GTGTTCCCTCTCTCACTGGCTGTCTCTCTCTGTCAAATAAATAAATAAAATCTTTAAAAAAAATAAAAATAGAGGGATACAACATGAATAGAGGGATACAATCAGCTGGTCATTGTTGGCTTTGAAGATGGAAGGAGCTACAAGCCAAGGAATGCAAGCAGCCACTAGAAACTAAAAAAAGGAAGGAAACAGATTCTCCCTAGAGCCCCCAGAAAGAAACACAGCCCTCTCAGTACCTTGATTTTAGCCCAGTAAGATCCACATCAGACTTCTGACCTACAGAACTGCAAGAAAATGAAATTGTGTTGTCTTAAGCCACTAAGTAATTTGTTATGGCAGCCATAGAAAACTAATGATATATAATAAAAAAAATTATGGGTTACTATCTTATGTTATTATGTTTACAGATCTAGAATAGACTTTGGGCTTTGACTCCTTCTAAACAAGCACAAGGAGGGGCACCTGGGTGGCTCAGTTGGTTGAGCATCTGACTCTTGATTTCAGCTTAAGTCATGGTCTCAGGGTCATGAGATCAAGCTGCATGTCAGGCTCTGTGCTTAACAGCAGAGTCTGCTTGGGATTCTCTCTCTCTCTCCCTTTGCCCCTCCTCCGCTCTCTTGCGCGCGCGCGCTCTCTCTCTCTCTCTAAAATAAAGAAAAATCTTTAAAAAAAAAAAAAAACAAGCACAAGGAAAATAACATTATTATGTTCCTTGGTAGCATTTACCTCCACTCAAATATTTATTGAGCTTACAGTTCTGCTCTCAGTATTTAAGGTTTAAATACTGTCCCTCCTCAAAAGTTTATTACCTAAACAGAAGAGGGAGAGGTGTGACAGCAGTCTAAAACACATCTAGCTGTTCTCATTCTGAAGAAAAAACCACAAAACATTAACACTACTATTAGTTTTGGACCTGCTCAATACTACATAACAGGACCTAGTAAGACTTTTGTGGTCATTGTATCAAAGCTGTCCAGAAAATTACTATTTGTTGCTAACCTACAATATACCTAGAAACTGTGCTAAGTGTTTTATATGTATGACCTGAGATTAACTTACCCTCATTTTATCATCTAAGAAAATGAGGTTCAGAGCATTTAAGTGACTTGACAAGGTTGGAGAAGTACTGGAATCTGGATCTGTTTGGCTCCAAAACCTATGCTTTGTTCTGTGACAATGGGTATAAAAGAAAAAAGGCCAGTGGTTCAATAATAACTTCATTTTTGGGGTGCGTGGGTGGCAGAGGCAGTTGAGTGACTGACTCTTGGTTTTGGCTCAGGTCATGATCTCAGGATCATGGGACTGAGCCCTGTGTGGGGCTCCACACTTGGCATGGAGTCGGCTTGAGACTCTTTCTCCCTCTGCCCCTCGTCCTTGCGCACTCTCTCTCTCTCTAAAATAAATAAATAAATCTTTAAAAATAACTTCATTTTTTATTCATTAAAAAATAACTGCCTAACTGTAAATCAATGAAAATATAACTGGTTTGCTTTATAAGACTTTCTACTGCCAATTTTGAGCAATAAGCAGCATCCATGTTGTAGGACTTCTTCTGACCTGTACTGGCCTTTCCAGAAAAGTGTCTGGCTCCAAAGTTATGGCAAAAACAATTAAGAGGTCTGAAATAAACCTGTAATAGAATGTGAGGAGGATTTTTATATTAATACGCTTTCTAAAAGCCCTACATCTGAAATCTACTTATACTGGTTTACTTTTCTTTAAAAGAGTTTTTTCTAGAAGTTTTGATATATTTTTATGATTTCCTCCCATAATTGAAGGAAAGGCCCTGCGACATACTCAACCAGATTCCACTAAGCTTTAATACGTGGCACTAAAATGAACTGCTTTGCATTCTACTCCCAAATAAAGCAAAGTTACCATCACTCTCTTGGACCAGAAAAAATTACCAATAACCAAAAAGGAGAAGAAAGGGCAATGCCTCAGATCTCAAGTCCCAAAAGAGCTATGAATCTAGACCCATAAAAAAGCAGTAATATCTTTTGGTAAAGCTTGCGGCAGTTCAAATGTGTTTTAGAGGTATTACGTCATGGAAAACTGGTTGTGCTAGGTCCTAGCTATGAGAACTCAAAGAAAACTCAGCTGAACAGACATTAACCACCAAAGCCTCACATCAGGTGACACCAAACAGAGCTGGTTCAGTCTGGCTTTCTCTTTTCTGTCCACAGTTCTTATAGTCCGATTTTAAGATAGCTAAAGGCTAGTAAATATTGCTCACAATCACTAGATCATGTAGATAGCACTACATACAATAACAAGAGGACCAATGAAGTTCATGGTCTAATTTTGCTTTCTTCTAGTGAAAAATTTTAAAAGTTAAAAAAATATCTGGTTGCTTATATATATTAAACCAGTTCTTAAAAAATCCTAGATTTCTGAGAGAAAAAAAA
>NW_023246981.1:0-1133 GCF_002007445.2 Ailuropoda melanoleuca | reverse complement strand
TAAAGATTCTTCTGTGTTTTTCTACCTTCCACATCATCGTCCCCGAACGTGGGGTTGCCTGTCCTTGACCTCTTGTCCTGGAGGGGAATTCCTCCTGGTGACCCTTCTCCCAGCCTCCTCCTTGGTAAAGCCATTCCTGACTCCACCCCACCCCCAGGCCCCTGCCAGCCCCCCGTCTCAGCACTCAGGTGTGCAGCCACAGAGCCCTCCGGCAGCCCCCTCCGCGGTGCATGGGGGTGGAGGCCCGGCTCCTGCACCTGTCGGCCCCCACAGCCAGCGTGGCCCTCAAGGCTCTCGATGAATGGACTTGTCTCCTTTGGTTATGAGGTTTAGCTGGTTATTTCTGTGTGTGTTCTCCAGATGTGGAAGTGTGCGCGGTGTGCATCAGGCCCTGGGGTAGGCACTAAAGGTCACGTGGGGCCCAAAGTGCTCGCCCGCCAGTCTTAGAGAATCGCTAACGAAGCTCAGGGTCTCCTGGGAAGGATGCTATCGGTTCAGGGTGGGTTGCAAACTGGCCACGTGTACTATAGGACTGGGTCCCACAGGACCAGGCGATCAGCCGCCCACAGCCCCCCAGAACAGCTGGTGACAGGTGGGAAGTGGTCCCAGCCATGAGCTGCCAGCTTGGAGCAAGGTGTGGGACCCAACTGTCCTCACCCTCAGTCCCTTCAGCACCCAGGTAGCCGGCCTTTCCAGCGGTGTTGACGTCCTTGACCATGCACTCATGCCCAGCCATATTATCCCCCGTCCTCCTGGGCTTCCCACCCCCAGGACTCATGACGTCGGCTTACAACAGCCACGTGTCTCTGAAGTCGGGGAATCTCACACCCTGCCCTGAGCTTCTTTCCAGAACATCTCCTCCAGCAAGTCCCATGGGCACACACGGCAGCGGGTGCGGTCTGGGGACCCCACCGCCAGCTCCCTTGCCTGTGTTCCCTCTCTCTGCCATTCCATCCTGTCTTCCATCTGCACCCCCAGCCCTTTCCAGGCAGCAAGGTCAACTGGGTAGGCTGACCTTCCTTGTAGGAAGGCAGGAGGCTCTGTGGAGAGTGTGGCCCTGGTCCGTGGATTGGCTCCCAACCTGGTGCCTCGCTGGCCCATCCTGCGGCGAGGCGGTGGGGCTGGCAGGAGAG
>NW_023246980.1:0-2407 GCF_002007445.2 Ailuropoda melanoleuca | reverse complement strand
TCTCTCCCCTCCCACTCCACTCCCTCGGGGGGGGGGGCGGGGAGCTCTACTGGACCCTCCCCCCCACCTCTGCACGCACCAACTTCCCCTCGGCCTGTCGCGCACGGTCTTGTCACTCAGCTCTGTTCTCTTCCATCTGAGGGCCCACAAGGGGCCTTACCGTCTTATGGTTAGGGTTTGCCTTTCTCTGGTTACCAGGCGATGGTCTGCATATCACCCTCCACCTCCCAAGGCCTTCGCACTGGCTTGGTCTTTTCAGTTTTTTCTGCTCTTCTTCCTGGCTGTGTACCTGCTTCCTAAACATTTCTCTTTATTGTCTTTTTAAAAATCAGTATTGCTCAAAAAACAAAATTATGAAATTTAATTTTTTAAGAGAGTGCTTCAACCTGGGGAAGTAAAAAACCCTCATTTTTTATGTTCTGCACCACACAGAAAATATTTTCCCTAGGCTCCAAAGAACTTCATCTTAGAACATTCTAGCTTGTTTTAAAATTTGGGGAAAAAAAAGGAGGGAGGCGTTGGGGGGCAGAGAATCTTCCTGAACATAAATGGTGTTTTGAAAATGATCAAGGAGAAATCCAATTGTCAGCTCTTGGTCATTTTATATAAATAATCCACCAATTCCCCCCTTCTGGAACATATTTTAAGATTTATTAATAAACATTTATATTTTATTCTACTATATTAACTTTCATTATATATGGAAAAGCATTTGTTGACAACTGATGTCATCTGCTGAAATTTAATGGCTATTATTAATGATGATTTTGAAGACCTAAGCAAAGGGAAAGGGTGTGAGGCGGTGGCAGGTTGAGGGATGCAAAGATAGTCAGGTTGTCCCTGCCCTGATAAGAGATTGGGAAGGTGCCTATCTTCCCACTGCCACATTCCAAAGCCTTTCATTTCCTACATTCAGGCTCTTGACCGTGGTTAATTCAAAGATACAGATGGACAAGTGACCAAAGTAGTGACATAAGTAAATTCCTTTAGTTTCTTCCCTCCGTTTCTCCCCCAGATTCCCACCTAGTGACTCGCCTCCCAGACAGATGGGGGGAGGATGTCTGTTGTCATACCTCTTCTACACCTCTGTGGTAGAAGATTCCAAGAATAGTAAAGAATTGATTGCTGTGGGGAGAGCCTCCCAAGTCGGCCTGTTGTCTCCTCTTTGTTACGTTGTCCAGATGGAAGCCTTGGTGGGACATTTCTGCTATCTCTCACCTGGGTTAAGAAGTGCAGGCTGCTGGGATCCTCACCCTATCCTCCCCACCTCCAGGGCACTCAGGAAGAACCCAGCCTTACTGCAGGGTCACTAATCTGGCAGTCCATACTCACCCTAGTGCTCCCTCATTTATGCCGGGGCCCAAGGAACATTATCTACTGACCATCCTGAGTAAACTTAGATTAGTTATTCTCAACACAGAAATCTGTGGAACAGATATTCAAATATTATCTGTATATGTGAAAAGGTAGTAATATATTCACATTTTTGTGGGGGAGAAGGGCCAAACTTCTTAGCTGATTCTCAAAAGAGGCCATGATTCCTTGCCCCTAAAAAAGTTTAAAAATCTCTATATATGCTGTCTCACTCTCTCTTTAGCCCTTTACTTTCGCCTTAGACCCGCTTCTTTTTCAATTGTTTTCTGCCTTAGTATTCACCCATTGGCAAACCCAGAATCTGGGCATCATCCTTGAATCCCTCATCATTGTCCCTCATATTCAGTTAATAGCCAAATGTAGCTAAGACTGTCATATCTTTTAAAAACTACAGTATGGAACTATATTTTACATACCATAAGATTTGCCAACTTAAAGTGTACACTTTAATGGGTTTTAGTATATTTACGGATATGTGCAACCATCCCATAGTCAATTTAGAACATTTCATCTCTTCAAAAAGTACACTTTTGCTATCATTCCCCATCCTCCAATTCTCTCCAGAACAAAGCACCACTAACATAATTTGTCTCTATCGATTTCCCTGTTCTGGATGTTGCATATAAATGAAATCATACAATATGTATTCTTTGGGGATTAACTTCTTCATTTAGCACAACGTTTTCAGAGTTCATGGCAACAATACAATAATCATTTGAGGAACTGCTAAACTTTTTTTCCGAAGTGGTTGATCATTTTAAACATTTCTACCAGCAGTAAATGACGGTTTTGATATCTCCAAATCCTTATCAGCCTTTGTTTTTTTCTGAAATTGTGATTCTAGTCATATTAGTGGAGATAAAGTAATACCTCATGATAGTTTTGATTAGCATTTCTTAGATGATTAATGATGTTGAGCATCTTTTCATGTTATAGTTCTGCTCCCATTCCATGTGTGTTTTGTATCTTTGAGGTGTTGGAGAGAACCTAAAGGATTTCAGGGCTGCTTCCACTTCACACTCCCATTTTTCCT
>NW_023246979.1:0-2405 GCF_002007445.2 Ailuropoda melanoleuca | reverse complement strand
GACGCCGACGGCTGCGTGCGGCGGGTGGGCACAGGCAGGAAGGCGCCCCCCGGAGCCCGCAGCTCGTCCAGGGCCACCTCCAGCGCGCCCATCCGGTGCCAGAGCCTGGTGGTGACGGCCGCCGGGGGATCGCGCGCCTCTGGCCCCAGGTGGAGGCGGCGGCGCTTTGGGGACGCGGGACGGGCCTCGCGGCTGTCCGGGCGGCGTCCGCGGCTGCGGGTCCTCACTGGATCACTCCGTCCGGGCCGGGTCCTCCTGCCCTTGAGGGGCCACGGAGAGTGGGCAGCACCTGCGCGGGAGACAGAAGGAGAGGGCTTTCGGTGAGTGCCCAAGGCCCAGGGCGGGGAGCCCTTGCCAAGGTCACCACCGCCCCTTCCGGGGCTGGAATGCCCCGCCCCCATGACCACCCGGCCCACTACGACCCAGCACGCCCCACTCTGGTGGCCCCTTCCAGGATCTGGTGGGAACCAGTGCCCAGTCTTGCAAGCCTTCCTCTGGGCCCCACTGTGCTTTGGGGAGCATCTCGCCAGCGGCACTGTCTGTCTCCTCCCCCGGGGTGCCTGGTTTGCGCGCCACTCTCCCTGCCCCCAACACAAACACACAAGCTCCACCCCCACCCCTGCAGAGGCCCACCCAGACACGTACCTCTTCTGCCAGGACCTCCTTCTCTAGCGCAGTCAGGCTGGTCCTCTCTTCTCCCTTGGGCTGGAGATGGCCCTCCTCCGCCCTTCTCCTCCCACTGTCCGTTTTCTTTGTGGCAATTGCCACGGGAGCCATCAGGGCTTCTCCATCGCTTGTGCCTGGAGCCCTTGGCCACCTGGCTCTGCCTGGTGATCACTGTGGGTGGAAAGGAGAGGAGTGAGTGGTCTGTGACCCATCTCTGCAGTCTGGAGTCCAGTGGACTAGAGAAGGCTCCGAGTCTGACCCTGGTCCCTAATGGCCCCACCCCCAAAGGAGGGATTCCTCCAGCTGCCAACAGCAAGCTCTCCAGGGCCCAGCCTTTTCCCTCACTGTCTGTGTGCCTGGGCTGCCTGGCACTCATGCCCCAGCAACCCTACCCTCCAGTCCAGACCCCAAGGATCGCTCAGCCGGCAGAGCCCATGACCACAAGGAATCCGACCTTCGCCTTGGGTTTCCCTCACCACTTTCAGCAGTGGAAGGGTCAAATCTTCCCGGTGTGAAAATCAGTAAGGGGAAAACTCATTTACAATGGGGTCGGGAAGGGCTCCCTTGCTGAGTGTGGAGACTGCTTCAGATTCTCTCCCTCCCGCTCTGCCCCTCCCCCACTCCTGCACAACATGTGAGCCTCGCTCACCTGTGTGCATTCTCCCTCTCTCTCTCTCTCTCTCAAAAATAAAAGTAAGAGATGAAATAAAATTATAACAAAATAGAATAAAATGGGGTCGGGAAGCCAGCAGGGGATGTTCTCACACCACAGCACTGGAGGTCAGTCAGGAAAAATCACCAAACACAAACCCCGGGAGGCAAAGATGTGCACTGATTGACTCTCCTACAAGAAATGGGTTAGGCCAGCAGCTCAGCCCACGAGAAACCCTCGTCACCCTGAACCCGATTTTTCTCCCTGAACTTTCCTTCAAAACAGGCCCACCCAACTTCCTCCTTCTTCTCCATCAGGGGACATTCCTGTCCTCCGTGTGTCAGACTGGCCTATGGTTCTGCCAGGGCTTACAGTCCTGAAGTACAAGCCCCGCTATTTCCCCCAGAAACCCATTTTTGCTGGGAAAAGGACTGACTTTTATTTTTGAGGTTAACGGGGGCCTGCTCTTTTGCCCAGCCCAATCTCTTGTGTCTCTCAGACCCTCACAACCATCATGCCAGACCCATCTCCCCAGAAGAGCAGCTGGACCCCTACCTCCTGTGCTCTGCGCGCCCTCTCCGGTCTCCACGATGCCGTCCTTTCTCTGGCTTTCACGGGAACGTGGATCTCTACCGTTCTCTGCAAAGGACACCTTTGCCTTGGAGAGCATCCCTTTGTAGTTTCTGTGGGAGTGACCTCGGCTCCCCAGGGGCTCCTGGCCAGGCCTCCTGCCGCTTGTAGCCACTTCCATGTCAGCCAGGTCTCCTGCCCGAGTCACACGTCTGGACGCCTGAGGACCGGAAAGGCCACTGACCAGGCCAGCAGAGGGCAGGGCTTTTATATGGTCCCCGGGCCTCCCAGCCCCTCCTCCTACCCAGTCAGGGCGGGACCACACCCAAGGGAGGGGAAGCCAGGGGAGTACACGAGGCGGTCCGTGGGCTCTTGGTCCTTAAGCCCCTTGGTGGCTGGTTTCTGAGCCGTCTTCCTGGAGCAGTTTGCAGACCCAAATCGGTTCTGGGCTGCATGTCGACTTCAGGGAAGGTACAATCCTTTGTTGTTTGCTTCTGGTTGCTTCTTTCACATTTGT
>NW_023246978.1:0-2406 GCF_002007445.2 Ailuropoda melanoleuca | reverse complement strand
GACAGATATGTGGAAACTTATACATTGTACACTAAAGATGCACAATTTATTATGTTAAAAATACCTCAATAAAGTGAGTAGAATAGCTTTAAAATGGTAAAACATAAAACGGTATAAGAATGTTTAAGAAAATTTAACACTCAGCTTAATTTATTAGATTTACAGGAATTATTTAAGCATTAGGGATGTTTGTTAGGCAATTAGAAATGTTAAAATAATTAAAGAAAGTTGAATGTAATTTACAAATTCAATTTAAAATTTTCAAATGAGTTAAGTTTGCAAATGGAATCAAGTATTCATCAAAAGGTCCCTTCAAACTGTTAAAATTTTCTAGAATCATAAATAGAACAGAGAGATCTACAGGCTTTACTTAAAAGTGCAATTTAAAAGACTGGAGGCATCTGGCTGGCTCAGTTGGTTAAGCATCTGACTCTTGTTTCTGCTCAGGTCATGATCTCAGGGTTTTGAGATCGAGCCCCATGTCGGCTCAGGATGGGCATGGAGCCTGCTTAAAATTCTCTCCCTCTCCCTCTGCCCCTTCCCACCCTCTCCCTCTCTATAAATAAATAAATAAAAATAAAAATAAAAGACTAGCCTTTGGGGAACCTGGCTGGCTGGAAGAGCTCGTGGCACTTAATTTCAGAGTTGTGGGTTCAAGCCGCATATTCGGTATGGAGATTAGTTAAATAAGCTATTAAAAAATAAATAAAATAAATAAATAAATAACAAGACATCTAGCCCTTAAAGGAAGAAGTTGATTTTGAGTTTGGGATCTTAAGAAACTGAAAATCAATTTTTTTTTCAATCAAAGTAACTTTCCAATTATCTTTGTGTTACACAAAAGCCCAGGGGTAGGAGAGGGGTGCTGCATCAAAAACTTCACCCGGACATTCCAGTTACCTGAAACTCACCAGGTCACTTAGTCTCTCTGAACTTCAGTTTCCTCATCCACAAGAGAGAAATTCAGAATAAACAATACATTTATTATTAAGGATTTCATATTAATAAATTTCATACTGATAAACAGCACATTAGTAAAAGCACTCGGAGAAGCATACAGTGATGTGCAAATATAACAAATTAGCAGCATGGTATCACTTTGGAGTAACTGCAGCTGTTCCCAGACCCCGGGCTGACCAGTGACAGACATGCAAAAGGTGCCACGTGTATCCTGGAGACTAAGCATGACTCAGCACAAACAGATCACGGAATTTTCCCTAAGGCCTCAGCCAGGGATGGATGTCTGTGGGGAGGGGAGCTGCCACATGTGGAGTCTGGCCCCATTCCACACACAGCTGGTGGAAACGGACTTAGAGCAGTCTTGGCTATCCGACCCCCCCCTTCTCTGGCCTGCAGGCAAATAAGGATAAGGAGCTACAGGACGGCAGCGATGAGGGGGTGCTGGGATAACCTCAGTTACACCTCTGCTATACTACTTAAGAAACGACAACAACAACAACAGCCTGCATTCCCCTCCCTCCAGGATCACCAAGGAGAGGACAGAGGAGGAGGACAGGGCAGCCACCTTCTATGGCAGTCTTAGTTCCAGTAACTAAGGAAAACTCCGAGGACTCAGCTGGGACTTAGGGAAGAAGCGCCAGACAAGCCTTAACAAATTAGATGACATGGTAAAAGGCAGCCCTTCTTGGCAACTAATTTTCCCTTGCTACTGACAGATCTGGGGGAAGACATACAAGAAAAGAGGGCACTCTTAAAAAAGCAAGGGGAAGGTCAGAATCTTGGATCCTGCTAATCAGCCTTCTCTGGGCCCCAATTTCTTGGCTCAGTAAGATAGGTGGTTTGGGCCTTTACCCAACTCTCCACCTCTCCTCATAGGGATGCAGGTAAGAGCAGTAACATTCAGCTCTATCAACCAAGAACAGGAAGATGAGAGCAAGCAGAGAGAACAGGGCAGTGGAAACTTTGTGGAGGGTAGAGTCCATCAAAAATCCGTACCTTTACTCCACACCTACTTTTATGTGATGAGAGTTTTTTTTTTTTTTAAGTAGCCTCCACGCCCAATATGGGGCTTGAATCACAACCCTGATACCAAGAGTCACATCTCTACCAACTGAGCCAGCCAGGCACCCCACTCCACCTGCTTTTCAAAGCAAACACAATCCTAGAGTAGAAAATGGCCACTGCTGGTCCAAGACCTAGGACTACAGAGGGCTGTGGGAACATCTCAGAGAGCAGAACGACTCCTGGGTCACGAAGGCTCACCTGAGAAAAATCCCCACACAATGGGAAGAAACCCAAGAAAAATCCCAACACAAAGGAATCTCCACTCTGAGCACAGAACATGAGCTCTGGGGAAAGCTGTCCCTGAGCCACAAAGCCCCCAGATAGCAACTGGCCTGCCTCTGGGTGTGGGAAGACCAACGTTATCAGTGTCTGAAATACAGG
>NW_023246977.1:0-2406 GCF_002007445.2 Ailuropoda melanoleuca | reverse complement strand
GAGCCTGATGTGGGGCTCGATCCCAGAACTCCGGGATCACGCCCTGAGCCGAAGGCAGACGCTTAACGACTAAGCCACCCAGGCGCCCCCAAAAGGTTACATTTATGAGGATACAAAGATTACAAATTGCATGGACTTAATATAGCTTCAAATGTATAAAACTGATGGAACTATAAGGAGAAATTGACAAATTCAACATTTTTGTGGAAAAATAACACAATTTTAGCACAAAAGCAGTATGTACATTTGAACACAGTTAACAAGTTTGACATAATGGACATATGTTGATCCCTGTATTCAATAACTAGAGAACACATATCTTCTGAAGCACACAGAATATAAAATTGATCACATAGTAATCCATAGCACAAGCCTCAACAAATTTCAAATCATTATATGGACGATGTTCTGTGACCACAATATAACTAAGTCAGATATGAACAATGAAAATACAACACAAGAAAGTCATATAATTCGACATTTTAAAATTCACATAAAGAAAATTCATGGGTCAGGGCGCTTGGGTGGCTCAGTTGGTTAAACATCTGTCTCTGGCTGGGGTCATGATCTCAGAGCTCCCTGTTCAGTGCGGAGTCTGCTTCTCCCTGGCCTCCTGCCCCTCCCCCCCCCACTCATTTTCTCTCTCTCTCAAATAAATAAATAAAATCTTAAAAAAACAACAACAGCAAAGTCTCTTTTAAAAAATTCATGGGTCAAGGACTGCATCATAATAAAAATTAGAAACTACATAAAAGTAAATGATAAGAACTTCATGTCAAAATGATGGGAGGGAGCTAAATTGGTTAAGTGCTATGTGTGTGTGTATTTGGTCTGTCCTGAGTTCAAACCTATTTTCCATTTAGGAGAAATCTGCACTGTGTGAGTCTTAGTGGGAGGAGCAGATACACTAAATTGGTAAATTAATTTTAAATTATTAGAAAAGAAGGCTGAAAATTGATTAACTAAAACATCCAATTTAAGGTAGAAAAAGAACAATAAATCTAAATTAAGTAAAAGGAAGAAAACCAGCCGAAATTACTGATATAGAAGATAGAATCTTCGTTCCCAGGTTTCAGCACCAACAACAAAAAAGAAAACAGGATCAGCAAAGTCAAAAGCTGAGTCTCAAAAAATAAAAATTTGGTTTTTACAAATGCAGCAGAGATTCCAAAAAGTAAGAGAATTGAGTGAACAACTTTCAGCCTTGAAAATTTTGAATAAATATAAAGAAGTGAAAGCTACTGCCTGGAGATCTGGGATTTCTGATTGCCTAATAATTCCGAGTGGGTTTCCCTTGAGAGGGTTGTGGGGTGGGGTGTGAAATTTGAAGTTTGGGGTGGTCCATCAGAAAAGAACTGTTGTACAAGGGGCCGTTTTCCCTGGATTTCCTCACCCACTCTTGCTGATAAGAGGTTGATTATGGAGGAGTTAAAAATTGCTGCTCACTTTGAGGGTGTGGTTCCACTTGTTGACACCCATTGGGCTTCCCTCCTTCCTCGGCCCCGCCCACTGCTCCTCCTCCCAGCTTCCGCCTCTCAGCAGTGAAGCGAACTAGGAGTTGGAAGTTCCAATATCCCTTGTCTGCCCTCTCTCTATACATTACCCAAAATCCATCATTAATTCCGTTGGCTTTCTACCTTGCCTGCCAAGTTTTTTGTTCAGAGACCTGAAATTTTCTTCTACAACAGCTTTATTGAGATGTAATCCATACACCATACAGTTCAACCATTTTCTTTTTGCACAATGCCACCTATTTGAAGCCTACAATTCCGTATTTTTAAGTATATTTCTAGAGCTGCTGAATCTTCCCACGTGCGTTTTCATCTTGATTTTTTTGATATTGAACCAGTCCTGTGGAATCGATCCTTCTTAGTCATAATGTATTATCCTTTTGATAAATTGCTGGATTCTATTTACTAATATTTATTTAGTTTGTTCATCTAGTCGTTGTAGATGATTTTTCCCCAACTATATTTTTTTAGATTTTAGTATTAAAGTGATGCTTTACTTCATAAAGTAAAATAAGGAGCTCTCCATCTTTTTCTGTGACTTAGGCCAGTGCTTCTCAAACTTTAGTATGCCTAAGAATCATCTGGAGAGCTTGTTAAAAAACAGATCCCCACCCCCCCGACAGTTCATATCTTGGCTGGATAAAGGATTCTTGGGTTGTAATTTCTTTTATTATCTCTGTAGATGTCATCTCATACTCTTTGGCCTTCTGGTGATAAAGCTGAGAAGTCCAGCGCTAATCTGATCCTTTTTCCTTTGTAAATTGTTTTTCTGTCGAGATGCCTGTAAGATTTTTCTGTCGAGATGCCTGTAAGATGCCTGTAAGATTTTTCTCTTAATTTCTGGAGTTTACAGATTTCACCAGGATTTGCCCAGATATATATATATATATATATA
>NW_023246975.1:0-1526 GCF_002007445.2 Ailuropoda melanoleuca | reverse complement strand
CCCCTTCAAAACTAAACTTCCTGAAGTTTTCCTATTTTTAATTAATAGAAATTGTATCTTTACAATTGTTTTTAAAGGTGTTTAGGTAAAAAATCTTGTTTGGTAAAATAAAAAACTGTGGCACAAAGCTCCTAAAATCCTTGGGATTTCCTGAAATATAGGAGTGCCTTCTGTTTATTCATAAGGAATGCCTTTCAACCATAGCTGAGTTTATGCTAATGAGGTGACTCTTGGTGAATGTATAGATAGTTTTAGGACAGGGCTGGTCAACAGTAAAAATAACTAGGTGATTAGAGGGTTAGAATTTTAGCTCTACCCACAATCGCCCTGGAAGAGAAAGGGGCTGAAGACTGAATTCAATCCCCAAGGCCAATGATTTAATCAATCATATCTACTTAATTAAATCTCCATAGAAAAGCCAAGCTTTGAGAGCTTCCAGGTTGGTGAATACAATAAAGTTCTGGGATGGTGGCCGGGAAGATTAATACAGCCTTCCACCCTGCCTTGCTCTATCCTCTCTTTCAGTTGGTCCTTCCTGAGTTGTATCCTTTATAATGCGTTAATATCACTAGTAAGGTATTTTCCTGGGTTTTGTGAACATTTGACTAAATTACCAAACCTGACAAAGGGGTTGTGGGAACCCCTGATTTATAGTCTATTGGTCAGATATCAGGATTGGTCCTGGTAGTTATTTTTTTTTATTTTTTATTTTTTTTAAAGATTTTATTTACTTATTTGACTGAGAGGAAGACAGCCAGTGAGAGAGGGAACACAAGCAGGGGGAGTGGGAGAGGAAGAAGCAGACTCCCAATGGAGGAGCCTGATACGGGGCTTGATCCCAGGACTCTGGGATCATGCCCTAAGCTGAAGGCAGACACTTAACGACTGAGCCACCCAGGCACCCCAGTCCTGGGACTTATGACAGGCATCTATAGTGGGGTCAGTCTTGTTGAACTGGGCCCTTAACTTGTGGGATTTGCACTAACTGCTGGATATACAGTTGATATCAGAGAATTGGTGTTAGAAAAAAACAACATATATTTGGCGTCAGAAAGAACTTGAGATCTTGGTATCATCCTCAACTCCTCTATTGTCTTAGTGTGTCTTAGTTGTAACAAAATATTATAGACTGAGTTCCTCAAGCAAAGAACATTTACTGATCACAGTTTTAGAGACTGGGAAGTTTAAGAGCAAGGTGTCTGCAATTTGGTGTTTGGTGAGAACCCACTTTCTGGTTCATAGATGGTGAACATCTTCTCACTACATCTTCAAATGGCAGATGGGGGAAGGGAGCGGTCCAGGGACTCTTGTATAAGGTCACTAATAAGGGAACTCAACCCTCATGACCTAATCACCTCCCAGAAGCCCACCTCTTAATACCATTACATTGAAGGTTAGGATGTCATCATATGAATTTTAGGGGTGCAAATATAATGTTTATAGTAGCTCTACTTCTTTTAAAATCTACATCCAATTTGACAGGAAATTCTTTGGCCTCCAAACCTAAAAACTACCCCAAACCTAAT
>NW_023246974.1:0-2406 GCF_002007445.2 Ailuropoda melanoleuca | reverse complement strand
AAAAAAAAAAAAAATTTTATGAAACTTCTAGAATATAATTCCAGAATGGGAAAGGACTTTTTGGAAATGACACTAAAGGTAGAAACAACAAAGGAAGACCATAAACAAAAACCATAGAGGAATTTCCTATATAAAATTATTAATGTCTAAGTAGCCAAAAATTAAAAAAATATGACAAAATACAAAGTTGTGATAAAGTATTAGCATTCTATCTAACAGATAAAATACTATGTCCTTAAAATGCAAAGAAATCTATAAGGAAAAAAACCAGAGAAACATTAACAAAGAAAAAATTGGGCAATTTGCAAAAAATAAATGCAAATGGTAAATTAACATATAAAAATATTTATTTATGGTAAAAAGGAAAAATAAACAAAGATTATATTTCAATAATAAAGTTGACAAATAAAAATACAGAATGTTGGCACAGCTGACTTTCATATGCTGATGTAGCATTTATTACAACAAACCTGAAAGTCGAAAGGGGACAATGGCTTAAACATAAATGCATGTAGTTTTTGCCTTCCTTCCATCCACAGAAGTGCTCCTTAAGGGCGGAAGGCTCCTCTTCAAGCAGTGATTCAGAGACTCAGGCTCCTTCCTTTTTTCCTTTTGTGATCCATCTTCAACATGGTGGCTAGTATGTTCAAAAATCGAGCCAAAGACAGAAATAGCATGAAAAATAGCATCACAAGTGTCTATGGAGGAGTCCTGGAATGGCATGTATAACTTCCACTCACATTCCATTGGCTAAAAATCATTTATGCGAATTATATCTCAATAAAGCTGGTATCTTTTTAAATGTAGAAAGAGAATTTGGAGAATGTGATGTTATGAAAGCAAAGGGAGCTATTCAAGAAAAAAGAAGGGATTAACTATCCCATATATTGCAGGGAGGCTGAGGAAGATGAAGCCTAAGAATAATGTACAAGGATAATTAAGAGATTATTGTTAATCATGAAAAAAACAGTTTGAGTAGAATGATGAATATCCAAGGCTAGTGGAAACTCATTAAGAAAGGACTAGGTTAAAGTTGTAAAAAAAAAAAAATAGCAAGCAGTACTCAAAAGCTATTCTACTGAGTTTACAGTGAAAAGGAGGAGACGTAAGACTCACGTATTTAAAGTGACAGGGAGAATAGATTCTTTTTATAAAAGACCTGATGATGCATGCAATGACATAGCTTCTGACTCTTGCAGTGTCTTATTGGAACCTGAGGGATGAGATTCTGTGCAAGACTGGAGGATTCGTCTTCTCAAGAAAAGATATTTCTTCCTCCAAAATCTTAGGGAAATAGAAAACTTTGGTAAGAATGTGAAAAGCATTGAATAGAGACAGTTTACCAGATGGCTGTAATCATTTCAGTAATATAACACTTAATGATATCTTCTAAGGGAAAGGGAAGTGAACTGTGTTTGACAAAGGGAGAGAAATAGGGCAAGTTTAGGATAACTGGCATTGGAAACACAATCAGAAAAGAAAATAAATTATCAGGGATTGGGTTTTTTGTAGACACCAAATACCTGAGGTGGGTACCACATAGATGAACGGACAGGATGCAATAAATGTCAATTTAACCAAATTCAATTATCTTTCTTAACTTTAAATAGCTCAAATTATTAAAAGGTGACCAGAAGTCTTCAATGGGGACTGAATACATTTCTTTAAAGGTACCCAAATCCCTCAAATATTATCTTCTTCTCAAATAAAAGGGCTAGCTTTCGTTCCTTGAAATATTTCCCACAATAAATGTTTGTGTCTCATTATAAGTCATCAACCATGTTATTCGGATGAGTCAATAGATTTAACAGCTTTTACAAAGCCCAATTTTTTTTCATTTGTTCTTGTTCCTGTGTAATTTATTCAGAAGAATCCCCACATATTTCAATCATTTGTGGGAATGCATTTATTGATTCTGGGGATGTGTCTGTATAATACATGAGACCTATAAAATTTGCAGAATGTATTAAACATTTACTTCCAATTTCTCTGATCAATCCAAGTAGTAGAGGTCATGATCCTGAGGGGATATAATAAGGGAGGTGACCAGTCCAAGGGGAAAACATCTAGCCAATAGGGCAATAACATTAATGTACATTGGAAGCCTCTCAGCTTCCTGGAGCAGTGTGGGTGGCAAGTTCCTGGTGGATGGAAGAGGTGGCTGAAAGGAGAGCAGAGGGGTGCAAAAGGCTACTCTATCCAGGATGACCTTAGGTTGGAGCAGCTTGAACGTTATCTCATCTGCCTGTCTGCTTATGGGCCAAGGGAGGAACCCAAGGACAAATTGTCCTGGAGCTACACAACTAACTCAAACTAAGGACTAGCCTCCTATGAGCTGAAATTGGTCCCAGCAGTAAAAATTCCATTATCCAAAGCAGCAGGAAAGATGGAACTAATTTTTTTTTT
>NW_023246973.1:0-2405 GCF_002007445.2 Ailuropoda melanoleuca | reverse complement strand
AACCATGAGAGACTATGGACTCTGGGAAACAAACTGAGGGCTTCAGAGGAGAGGGGGGTGGGGGACTGGGACAGGCCGGTGATGGGTATTAAGGAGGGCACGTATTACATGGTGCACTGGGTGTTATATGCAAATAATGAATCATGGAACATTGCATCAAAAACTAACGATATACTGTATGGTGACTAACATAACATAATAAAAAATTATTATTAAAAAGATTACATGAGATAAAAACTTGAAATCTACCCAAAGGAAGAAAGAGTGCTGGAAACAGGAAATAGGTGGATAAATATAAAGGATAGTTTCTTCTCATTTTTATCAACCATATGGAGTAAAATTGCTAATAATGTGTTATGTGCTTTGTAGCATATGTGGAAGCAAAGTAGATGACAATAATATCATGAAGGATAGGTAGAGAAAGCAGAGGGATGCTGTGTTAAGGTTCTTATACTACACATGAAATGACATAATTGTAAATACGCTAGAATAAGTCAAAGGTATATTCTGTACACTTGAGCAACCAAAAAACCAAGAAACAAAAACAAATAGGGATCACTAATAAGCCAAAGTGACAGTATAATAGAACACTAAAAAAATTGTCCAAAAGAAAGCTGAAAGAGAGAAAAAAGATGGAATAAGGAACAGATAGGGCAAACGAAATTCAACAGCATGATGGTAGCTTAAATCCAGCTACATGGATAATTACATTGAGTGTAAATTGTCTAAACATTCCAATTAAAATTTAGAAATTATTAGACTGGAAATTAAAAAGCAAGGCTCAACTATGTGCTTTCTATAAAAAAAAAAAACTTTAAAAATCCATACACAAATAGATTAAAAGTTCTAGAACAGAAAATGTCATCCTGTGCAGATACTCATAATAAAGAAGTTAGAGTAGCTAAATTATTATCAGACAAAGTAGGATTCAGTACTAGCAATTATTATCAGGGATAAATAGGGGTATTGCATACTTACAAGAGGAACAAATCATCAACAATCTAGAAGTACTAAATGTCTATCCACCCAATAAATAGAGCTTCAAATATATATACACCAAAAGCCATAAGGAGGGGTGCCTGGGTGACGCAGTCAGTTAAGCGTCTCCCTTCGGCTCAGGTCATGATCTCAGGGTCCTAGGATCAAGCCCTACGTCAGGCTCCTTGTTCACTGGGGAGTCTGCTTCTCCTTCTTCCTCTGTCATACCCACCTCGTTCATGCTCACAGTTATCATGGGAGACTTCAACTCTCCTGTGTTGGTTGTCAGAGAACCCATAGGGCCAGAGAAGACTGAAAACAAGCTGCCAACCAACTTGGCTCAACTGACATTTGTAGCATACTCCAACCAACACAGCAGAACACTCTTTTCAGGTGCACATAGAATATTCGCCAAGATAGACCCTATTCTGGACCATAAAGCAAGTCTCAATAAAAATAAAAAGATTTAATTAACACAGATTACATTTTCTAATAAGTTTGAATAAACTAGAAATTAACAATAGGTATCTGGGAAATCTCCAATTATGTGGAAATTAAATAACACAATTCTAAATTACTCATTAGTCAAAGAAAGTGCAAGAAAAGTTAGAAATTTGAAAAATTCACTAAGATTTGAGATGACAGAAGGAAGAATCAGTGAGCCCGAAAGGGAGATCAACAGTTACACAGGGAGAGGTTGTCTTTCTTCTCCATCTGGATGTTGTCATAACAGAATGATGGTCAGAATGATGCAGCCATCTTGCTAACAGCCAGATGATGGAGCCAACCCTCCATGATGGCAGAACCAAGCAATAGAAAGAGCCTAAGTCCTAAGTGACATAGAGGAACTGCTGAATCAACCAACCCTTGAGCTTGCCCTTGTTTCTGGACTTCCAGCTCTGTAAGAGGGTACATTTTCTTAATGCCTAAGCTGTTTGAACTAGGTTTTCTATCTCTTGAAGCTGAAAGAATCTGATACATCCTTCATGCCAGTATGGTGGGGTTGAACATAACAAGAGGAATTAAGAGTTTGTGGAAGGAGGACATATTTTGTTTATAGAAAACTTCTTTACTATGGCTATTTTCCTCTTTGTTGGAGGTGGGGTGGGGGAACATTGCTCAGATACCTCAAATCGCAGAATGTCAAAATTAGAAGAGTTTTTAGAACTTGTTCCTCTCAAGGATATTTTTTTGTCAATCCAAGCTACATTGGATTTCCACCACCCTCCTACCACCCACTATATTTCATCACTGTGTTGTTTTCCTGACAGAGCTAAACACCATCTGAAATTACCTTTTAATTTGTTTTCTTGTTGGTTATTTAACTTTCTCTGCTGGAATATGAACTCCCTGAGAGCCGGGAACTTGTCTGTTGTGGTAGAGATTTCTGGGTCATATTTCTTTCTGTCATCCTTATAAACAGAACT
>NW_023246972.1:0-2405 GCF_002007445.2 Ailuropoda melanoleuca | reverse complement strand
TTTTTTTTTTTTGCTGTCTTAGAACAAAAGTACAAGTGAGCTATACTGTTTTTAAAAGGAAGGAGACTAGAAAGAAGTATGTTCTGATAAGCATTAAGGACTCCTTTCCAAGATGAATGAATAATGTAAAATAAATAAAAGTTGATAAAATGGCACAAAATAACAGTTAAGAGTTACCAAGATCATGCCAGATGGTGGATAGAGAACCAGATGTTTCCAGGAAATTATGGTCCTTGTTTTGAACTCAGCTGGCTAAAATATGGGCAAAATTGCACATGTCAAACTCACAGGCTATCTGACAATATTGCTTAACCCATTTTGCAAAGAAGGATCTCTTTGGCTGCATGAGGAAGAAAATGCTGATGAGAATTTTAAAACTCATGGGAGAAATTTTTAATAATTATCTATTTTTTCCCATTTTTGCATTATTTTCTAAGCACCATTGTCTCAAAAAGGAGTGCCAAAAGGAATTGAGAGGGAGCATCCAGCTGGCTCAGAGACTTACAGAGGTGAAAACTCTTCTAAGCTACAGGAAAACACGATGGAACTACAGTTACAGAGACACACCCTCAGGATAATTTCCTGTGAATTTAAAAAGGGTGTGCAGTGTAGGCACACAAGCCTACATACAAGCGCATAAAATTTTTCCAGAATGAGATACAAATCCCACCACCTTTATTCTCTCCTTAAAATCCTTCCAGTGGTTTCTTCCGTTGCCTGAAATCCCTGCTTTTGGATATAGCGTCCAAAGCTTTGATGAACAAATTCTTGACTCTTCACCTCCACCCCCTCTTTGCTGCCTTTCACCCGTTCCCTCTGGCCCACTCCCTTCCGGCACTGGCAACCCATCTCCAGGGTGTGCAGTCCGTCCTACTGCTTCAGGACCTCTCCCCTGCAGGGCCCACTCTGCCTGGCTTTGCTTCCCATCGCTCTTCCCAGATTGTTCTCATTGAGGTCACTGGCAACCTCCCTTCTGCCCACTCAAGTGGTCCATTCTCAGTGCTCCCTTCCTTGGCCACCCTCCTTCTAGGCACGCATGGTCCACAGTGCTCTGGGACACCTCACTGCCCAGATTTTCCTTCTACCACCGGTCTCTCCACTTCAGTTCCCTCTGTGGCTTCCTCTTCCTCTTCCAAACCTTGAATGTTGAGGTGCCAGAGGCCTCAGGTTTGAGGTTATTCTCTTTCTCATCCGTGTTGCCTCCTGACTTGTTCTTGGCTGGTTTCATTGCTTTAAATACCAGGATACACACTGCTGCTCCCCTAACCTTATTCTCCCAACCCCAACTTCCTTTCTGCGCTCCGATTACTTACTCTACACCTCTCCTTGGCTGTCTACGAGGCAGCGTAACAGACCCTCCCCCAGGCCAGGGTGTCCCTCCCCCAGGTCTTCTGCACGTTGGCTGCCAACAGCTCACAAGTGCGTCCTTTCGGCAGAATCCCCTGGCTGCTGAGAGATGAGGGCTGATGAAAGACACCTCATCCAGAAATGTTCGGGGGGTTATGCCCTCAAAGGGGTGAGTGAGTACCCTAGCCAGTGATTGGCTGTTATGGGGACACAAAAGCCCACCTTCTCGCTTACAACAAGGTGGAACAGCGCCACAGTGACACTCTGCTCAGGAGTTCCCTGTGGGATCAGGCCCCTGCTACATCCCACGTAACCTTTCTCCTGAGAGCGCGTCCTCTATGAATCATTTACACAGGAATCCCCATCCCAGGCACTGCTTCTAGGAAACCCAACTTCAGAGCAGTTTTTCCCACTCATCAGCCAAAACTGTGCTGTTGATTACCTCCTCCCATGTGTCCTCTTATAATCTAACCATCCTCTTCATGGCCACAAATGGTGCCTTTTGCCCAGCACAGGAATCTAGAAGTTGTCCTTGTTGCTTCTCTTTCTCTCATGCTCCAGATCCAATCCGTCCATGAATCCTATTACCTTCACCTTTAAAAACACATCCTAAATCTGAGCCCTTCCTTTCCCACCTGCACCACTGAGAGAGCTTCCTTACCAGCCTCTGCTTCCCTATTCTTCTCAAAATGTGAGTAGAAACAAGTCCGTCCTCTGTTCAGAACCCCTGTGGCTTCCCATTATACCCGGAGTTGGCTTGCTCCCATTCTGTATCTTAATATTCCAGCACGAATTGTCCAACCCCCATTGTCCAACAAGGACAATGACATCCTTATTTGAAGTGCACTATGCATATTTATTTCATGGGCTTTATAAAGGCACATTATTATTTCTGTTACCATCGCTACTGAATGTTCATCCTTTATTTTTTTTATGTTTTTTTTATTATATTATGTTAGTAACCATACAGTACATCCCTGGTTTCTGATGTAAAGTTCGATGCTTCTTAGTTGCGTATAACACCCAGTGCACCATGCAATACGTGCCCTCCTTACTAC
>NW_023246971.1:0-2404 GCF_002007445.2 Ailuropoda melanoleuca | reverse complement strand
GAGCCACCCAGGCACCCCTCTGATGCTGAAGTCTTATGCCCATGACTTCCTGAACATTTGGGCAATGTTCCCAATGGCATTCTACGGATGTCTTGACTGACTTGGTTCCCTACTGGCTGCCGGGCCTCCAGCCTCCAGCCTTATTCTCCAGCCTGACAGCTGGGTTGACATTCTACTTCAACCCCTTTGCTAGGGTTACCCTGCTCGGCCATTCAGTATTCCCACTATACTCGGAATTTGTGAATTTTATACCATCGGGCATGGCTGTGCCTGGCGGAGGTCCTTGTGAAGTCAGTACCGTGATTGGCCTGAAGCCGCTTATAAGGCGGCTTCTCATCAGACTCACTTAGAGTGCAGGGGAGGAGTGCTCGCTCCCTCCCAGTTAATACTGGCCCTAGTCACGTGACTTTCTTTGGTCAAACGGATGTTGGTGGAAGTAACAATGCCGGTTTGAAGCTGAGGTTTGAGGGTCCTGGCTCATTTCCACCGGCCCTCTTGAGTTTCTGCCCACCCCCTTCAACAAGTCGTTCTTGTTAAATAACATTAAGCCAGGAAATGACTTGCTCATATATGAGTTATAAACCACCTTTGGTGGTTAAATAAAGGACAGATTTGAAAGATGTCAGCTTTAAAATGGAAATGGTCTTGTCTGATGTGGGTAGGACAGGGAAAGGTGGTGCTCACCTGCGGGCCCACCTTTCCTTATTTACCTCCTAGTCTGTCAGCATCGTGGGTGAAGAAACGCTATGATTTTGGATGGAGTTAGACAGATCTCCTTTCCAGATGGTCACATGGAGAAATTAGAAGTTAATTAATATATTTTGGGTTTCTGATATGACTTGGTTTCTGATATGGCGTCTGCCCACTTCTCCTTTGTTTTTATGATTTCGGTTTTATTTACCTACCACAAAATGTAGATCATGTAAGCTTATAAAATAATCAGAGAAACAATCAAAATGGCAATGGAAAATGTGTTGAGTTTCTGATCACTTACTGAATACTAAATTAAAGTTGATTTTTAAAAAATACTACAGTAAAATTGTCTTTATCCAGTTTGGGTAAGGTTTTGAGCCATTTTGACAAATGGTAGAGATTCATCCTATACCTGCATTACTGACTTGGCTAAATTCTGAATCCCATGACCTGGGGTTCCTATATAGTGGAATTATATATTCAGGTGGGTGATTATATAATTTAGCGATTTCCTAGGAGAATTTAAGAGTTCTTTTTATTATCAGTGGTTGTTCTCCTTATTTATATTCTAACTTCCAGAGCCTAATCCCTTCATATAATCTGTGTCAGCTCTATTTTTTCTGATAGCCCAGTTTCACGCTCTTTCTTGATGAACTCAACAGGAAAGAATGCCAGAAAATTGGAATAGGAAAAGCAAGCATTTATTGAGTGCCTACTACCGCCAGATGTTAAGATGAGTCATCTCATTTGAGCCATAAGATTCGAGTGCTTAGGTAACATCATCACCCTGTTTTTGAAGTTGAGGAAACTGGGGCGCCTGGGTGGCTCAGTCGGTTAAGCATCTGCCTTCAGCTCAGGTCATGATCCCAGAGTGGTGGGATCGAGCCCCGCATCACACCCCCTGCTCAGAGGAGAGCCTGCTTCTCCCTCGCCCTCTACTGCTCCCCCTGCTTGTGCTCTCTTGATCTGTCAAATAAATAATAAAATCTTAAAAAAAAATAAAGTTGAGGAAACTGAGTTTCGGGAGCAACTTCTCCCACCACAGGTGACTTGGTGGTTGAGATATGGTTGGGCCCAAATGTAGCTCCGTCTCCAGTTCAAGCATGCATTCTCGCCTCTGTACTTTTATGGCTTTTTTTTAAAAATTTTTAAATGATTTTATTTTTAGTTTCAGCACTGACTGACATGTTTAGTGACTTAGCCTGGGGATCTACTCTGTACTTTTGAACAATCCTGTGACAAGACATGAACAGCTATTCACAGATTTTCCTTCTTCTCAAATGAACAGAAAGCATGTCTTAGGGCGCAGAAGCTCCCAGACGTCTCTGTCAGGAAGAACCACCCAGAATCGGGGTCTTTTTCAAAGATGCCATTCCCCAAGTTCCACCTAAAGAGACTTGGGCTCCTTAGTCCTCTGCAAGTTCAGAATCTTCTTTTTAAAACGTCCCATAAGTGTCCAAACACACCACTAGGAGAAAAACTGCTGCGGGATCTGGTACGGAGTACGAACTCAGAAATGTTTGCTGAACGAGTAAATGAATGAACAAATTATCCTGACTGTAATGTCTAGCAAATAAACCACAGTTCTGTGAACAACCAGAATCTGAATTCTAACCTGAGTTTGTTACTTCCTGCTAAATTAGCAGAGATGAAGAGCTCTCTGTAAGTAAAGTAAGAAGTGTAAAATAAGTATAGAGTAGTATAATAAGTA
>NW_023246970.1:0-1073 GCF_002007445.2 Ailuropoda melanoleuca | reverse complement strand
ACTTCTTTTTGGTCTTTTCGTTCCATTGCCAACAGCAGTTTTGTTAGGATTTCCCCAGGAAGCAAACATTTCCTTGGAAGATACTGTTGGCCCGCTTTTGTTTCTCAGTGCTGTGTGCTTCGTGTTTCACTCACGGTACCAAAGCACCTTGATTCCTCTACCACCTTCCGTTAGGCCGATGTGTGTTCAAGGGCTTTATGCTCACATTTTCTTTCTCGGTTCTACGTGCTGTATTCTTCCCAGGCCCATACACCCATTGTGGAATCAGGGTACACAGTGAAAAGGCAGATGTTAGCTGGAGTTGTTTTCCTGGACGCTCTGCTTTATTACCAATAAGAATGGTACTGAGACCTCGAAAATCCAGAACATTTTCATGCTTGCTCCCTTACTCATGAGAGATGATGTTCGTTCATATTTCCCTGGATTGTGTGGTGTCTCCGAGACCACTATGTTGCACTCTCATTAGGCTTCCTTGAACACTTTCCCTCATGTTTCCCATTTCACAAAGGGTGATAATAGTGCTAAGACGGACCCTGCATGGTGTTGTTTCTGATAGACGTTTTTAGCCTTTTCAATCCATTGCCACCAGCAATCTTGATAGAATTCTCCAGGAAGCACACATTTCGTTTAAGCGGCTGTTGGCCAAATTATTTTCTAAGTGCTGTGTTCATCGTGTTTCACTCACGATACCAAAGCACCTTGATTCCTGTTCCTCTTTGCATAGGGCCAAGGTAACACCAAGGGCTTTACCTCACACTTTTTTT
This sequence comes from Ailuropoda melanoleuca, assembly GCF_002007445.2. NCBI lineage: Eukaryota > Metazoa > Chordata > Mammalia > Carnivora > Ursidae > Ailuropoda > Ailuropoda melanoleuca. The sequence goes on along the minus strand of NW_023246970.1, from coordinate 309 downwards.
CTCGGTTCTAAGTGCTGGAACCTTCCCAGGCCCATACAACCAATGTGGAATCAGGGTCCCCAGTGAAAAGGCTGATATTAGCTGGAGGTGTTTTCCTAGATTCGCTGATTTATTACCAATAAGAAGGGCACTGAATCCTCGAAAATCCAGAACATTTTCATTCATGCTCCCTTACTCAAGGTAGATGATATTCGTTATTAATTCCCTGGATTGTGTGGTGTCTCAGAGATCATTATGGCACTCTCGTCAGGCTTCTGCGACCACGTTCCCTCATGTTTCCCTATTCACGAAGGGTGATGATAGTGCTAA
>NW_023246969.1:0-2404 GCF_002007445.2 Ailuropoda melanoleuca | reverse complement strand
GTGATGGGTATTAAGGAAGGCACATATTGCATGGTGCACTGGGTGTTATACGCAAGGAATGAATCATTCAACTTTACATCAAAAATGAGGGATGTACTGTATGGTGACAAACACGATATAATAAAAAATATTATTATAAATTAAAAAAGAGTTATATAGTCCTATGACTGTCTATTCCTTAAAATGAATAACATGTTTGTTTTATATAATTTGTCATATAATTATATATAATATTCAATGGCATGCAGGGATATATGGGTGAAAAAAGATAAAAACAGAGGCTCTTTTTTAGGAGTCTCTGTCCACCTATTTCTTCAGTTACTGAAAGCAATAATAACAGTGATCATCATAGACTACTATGTTAAATGCTTCATATATATTAGCTCATTTGAATCTTAAATCAAGCCTTCAGATAGATACCATTTATAACACTTTACAAAGGAAAACTGAGCCTAGAAATGTTAATTAGTCCATTCAAGGTCACACAAAAGGTGGGATCAATAGTAACTTGAATCTGGTCATGACTCTTAATTAAGTATTTCAACCATGGCATGTTTCTTCACTATACATAAAGAGCTACTATCATTAAATGCAAATGCTGTGGCATTTCTACTATATCTAATAACATAAGATCAGGATATAAACCATATACATTTGTCAGAATCAACTGAAGCCTTGTTATCACATACCTGGCCAACAGAGATCTGTTCATTACGGTCAATACCAAGTCTTCTGGCTCAGCCCCACTGGGCAGCAAACTTTTACAGACCCTTCAGTAAAGTGCTTTCCTCACAGTGTTCTTGGGTTACTACACTTTCTACTCTATATGACCAGCTTGACCTTTGTCATAACAGTAGGACCTTGAGTCTACAGACTGTACGAACCAGAGTAAGAGAAAGGAGACAGGGTTAGCAGAATTTAAAAATAAAAATTGGAGAAGAGAGTGAAGGAATAAAAATGGAAGAAGGAGTAACAGAAAATTGAAATTTTATTTGATTTTTCAAATATTTGTGTATATATCAGTCTGTCTCACTGGATCATAAGCTCTTCAAATGCCTAAAACATTTTAAGCAAGTGTGAAAGGGTTCAGGGCAGGCCCCCCAGAACGGGTCACTTTGGCACGAGGATTATTTTGAGCTGAAGGTACTTGAGCCACTTTGGGTTTGAAAGAAACTTTGGTCCCACCCTTATCCACACAATGTAAATTGGGGGTCTTTCCCAGAATGAAGGTTATTAACAGAAATAAATTTTATCTAAGTGGCCCATGTGTATGGGAGGACAGACATCTAATTACCAAACATCTGCTTTTCTTATTGCCCTGTGAAATGCATCCCTTTCCTCTGAAGTCCCAGACCCCTATCCCCTTCTCCTTAATTCAGAATGACATGTATACCTCGTTTTGCCTAACTGTCTTCGGAGTTTCCATGCCTCTATGGATTAAATTTGACTTTCTCCTGTTAATCTCATTTCATTGTGATTCTTAGTCCAGCTAGAAGGACCTTCAAGAAGCAGGAATCCTTGTTCCCCACAAAGTGTTTACGTCTAAGCCAAAGCTACTTCTCTCATTGTTAGATGGAAAGGTTGATTTGGAGTATAGCACAAAGAATATTTTTATGCTTAAACCCCTCTTTCTGCCAACCCTGCCCCCAATATTTATACACCAAATTTGTAAGGGGTCTTCAGTAAAACAGCAATGCGAGTTCAAAGATCTATTTCCTCAACAAATATTGGTGAGGATGAGGAGAAAGGGGAACCCTCTTATACTGTTGGTGAGAATGCAAGTTGGTACAGCCACTCTGGAAAACAGTATGGAGGTTCTTCAAGAAGCTAAAAATAGAGCTACCCTATAACCCAGCAATTGCACTACTGGGTCTTTACCCCAAAGATACAAATTTAGTGATCCAAAGGGGCACATGCACCCCAATGTTTAAAGCAGCAATGTCTACAATAGCCAAACTATGGAAAGAGCCAAGATGTCCATCAACAGATGAATGGATAAAGAATATGTGGTATATGTATATAGACAATGGAATATTACTCAGCCATCAGAAGGATGAATACTTACCATTTACATCAACATGGATGGAACTAGGGGGTATTATGCTGAGTGAAATAAGTCCATCAGACAAAGACAATTATCATACGGTTTCATTCACATGTGGAATATAAGAAACAGCACAGAGGATCATAGAAGAAGGAGGTAAAACTGAAGGGGAAATAATCAGAGAGGGAGAAAACCATGAGAGACTCTTAACTGTAGGAAACAAACTGAGGGTTGCTAGAGTGGAGGAGGGTGGAGGATGGGGTAACTGGGTGACGGGCATTAAGGAGGCCACGTGATGTGATGAGCACTGGGTGTTATACACAACTGATGAATTACTGAACTCTACATCTGAAACTAATG
>NW_023246968.1:0-2404 GCF_002007445.2 Ailuropoda melanoleuca | reverse complement strand
ACTCATCACAGTTTCTGATTTATGCCCATTAGCCCTGGAAGGCAGTTGCAGGAAGTAGCTGAGCAAGGTGTCTTGTACATCCCAGTTATTCAGGGCATTTTCTAACAGGATTGGAACATCCATAGGTTTACTTGTGGGGACTGGCCCTGGCAAGGTTTTCCCTGGGACTGGCATCGTCAGGATTCTTAATTAGAACTCATTAGCCCCACCCAAAATGAGAATTTGGGTCATATAGATGGTAGCCTTACACACAGTTTTGCTGTGAATACACTTATTCACTTTTTTTTTTTTTAGTGGCTTTTAAAGCATGTGCTGCCTTAGCAAGTATTAATTAACTGCTTTAGCCTGAAGACCCCTTTGTGATAGGATGGCACACAAGTATTCCTACAGCACATGAATGGTACCAGTGTTCTATTAGGAGAACTTCTTGGGTAGGAAAAGGACTTGAGACCCATAAGATAGCATGACTAAGCAAGGTAAAGTATCTCTGGTTCAACTATTTGTGGGTGCAATGGATTTCTGGAGAAGACACAGCAGGATTTCAATAACAAAGTAATATAGTCATTTCACATATATTCATTGAGAACTGGCTCTGCTGTAGGTCTTGTGCGGTGAGGGGCATGTAGTTATGACACAGACACGTTCCCTACCCTAAAAGAATTACAGTTGGGTGGAATAAGTGCTATGATAGGGGAGGTATTGAGTGACCTAAAGTAAGGATACCTGGCCCAAATTTGTTGGGACAGCTAAGGCTTCCTAGGAGGAAGTAAAGGAAGCAGGAGGTGACTCAGAAGCTCATATCTGAAGGGGTAAAGGGGTGGAAGGGTGCCCAGACAGAGGGAATGGGGTGTACATAGGTTCAGAGGTAAGAGGAAGGATGGCACTACCAGACAACGGGAACCAGACCAACCCCAGTACAGTGCCTTCCCCCAGGATCTAGAATGAAACCTTGGAATTTGAATAAGTCTTTTAGGTCATCTAGTCTAAGCCACCCAAGATGCCTTACCACTCATTGTCTCTGGAGCACTTCCTGGGATGGAAAGCTTCCCAAGAAAGCTCATTGTTCTTTTAGCACCTCTAATGAAGTCCTTCCAGAGGAGGAAACGAAATCCACCTTCTGCTTCTCATCACTGGTCCTTGTTTTGCCCTTATTTTTTGTCACCGGGACAATTTGAAGCTTCTCCAGTGGTTAACAGTCTCTGGCCAGTGACACCTCACCCCCCACCCGTTTGGGGACAAAATGCTGAAGGAGATAAAGCAGAGTCAAATTGGACAAGCCATACATACAGCAAATACTTGTACTTCATACATTAAATACTTACAATATCCCTAAACTGCAGTTTCATATAAGCTGTCAGTCAATCATATTTCATGGGGGAGGTGTGGAGGCCAAATATTTGGCTTAAGGAGCTCGCATTATTAAGATTATATTAAGGATTCAATTTTGTGCAAGCCTTCCTGTAAATTTCCCCTTCTCATCCATCCAGTCTCATACCATGCCACTGTTGAGTTGGCTTGAATTGTCAGCACACCTGTACTTTTTTAATGATTATGGCGAACCCTCAGTGCCAGCTGGAGAGAAAGGTCACGTTTCATGGTGGTGTAATTGGAGAACTGTTTCTTAGGAATAGAGGTAGCAAAGCCTTGCTGGAAAGTTTGAGAACATAGATGTATTCAGAAGCCACTACCTTTGGTAGTGAATCATTTCTTAAATAACTGATTGGACTTCAAGTTTTTATTGTGGCTGCTCCCTTATATAGCTAGAGGATTAAGTTAGCAGACAGAATTAGATATGTATAGAAATCCAAGTAGAATGTGGCTTGTAAGAGAGGAAAGAGTTGCAGGTAATTGGGTCTGGTGTGCAGTATGGGGTCCATAATATACTTTCACACCTCCACATATGATTGAAAGGATGATTTTCCTCAGCAAGTGGTCCTGAATCATCTCTGTTAGTTAAAGCCATGCTTGTTGTTCTAATAATAAAAAAGTAACCTTTATTTATTTCTAGAGCCAGCCTGTTCCCTAATGCGGTCTGTTGATGGAATGCAAACATGGGGAAGCATTGTTATAGTGCCTTTTAGACTTAAAAAGTCCCTAAAAGATTATATATATATATATATATATTTTTCCACAGTACTTAAGTTACAGAAATGAACTTGGTTTGAGAAGAGATGAAATGACATCTAAAAGATGAAATATGCATAGCATCTGAGTTTAGAAAATTTTAGTTTCATTTACGGCAACACAGTGAAAATATCCGAAATCTAATCTTAAAATAAAACTTGGCTCTAAGAGACACGTGTAATAAATCAGCAGATTAAAGTTGTTTACACCTTTGGCGTTTTTAATCTCATATTTCTGCTTTAAATAGCTTTCCTGGCAATTATATACTAGTTTTTTTTTT
>NW_023246967.1:0-2403 GCF_002007445.2 Ailuropoda melanoleuca | reverse complement strand
AAATAAAATCTTTAATAAAAAAATTTTTTTCCCTTTTTATTCTTAGTAATTTCCTTGTTCATAAATCTATGATGATATTGTAACTAGTTTTTTTTTTTTTAAGATTTATTGGGGGGGGAAGAGAGATAGTGGGGGGGAGAGGGAAAACCAGACTCCCTGCTGAGTGTGGAGCCTGACACAGGGCCTGATCTTATGACCTTGACATCACGACCTGAGCCAAAACCAAAAATCTGATGCTTAACCGACTCAGCCACACAGGTGCCCTAATCACTAGTTTTCTTTTGATTGATGTTTGCATTGTATGTGTTTTTTCATCCGTTTACTTTTAACCTATATCTTCATATTTATATATAGCATATAGTTATAATAGCATAGAGTTTATCGTTTTTTTAATGCAACCTATCTCTTTTAATTTGGTGTGTTTAGGTCATTTTTTACATTTCATGAAATTATTGGTATGGCTGGATTTAGATCTACCATTTTAATATTTGCTTTCTGTTTGTCCTCTGTTTTTGTTCTATTATTCCACCTTTCCTGCCTTCTTTTGGATTATTTGAACAGATTTATAACTTCTCTATTCTTTCTTTCAATTGCAGTTTCAATATACACATACTAGGAATTACAATATATATACTTAACATTTTAGTCTTTTTAGAGTTAGTATTTTACCACTGCAAGTAAAATATAGAAGCCTCACAACTATATATACATCTCTTTATTCTACTTATAGTCATATGTATTGTTCCTAAATGCACTGAAAACTCTTGACAATGTTTTTAGTTTTTGCTTTCAACAGTCATAATATTTTATTTTTTAAAAAGATTTTATTTATTTGAGAGAGAATGTGAGCAGGGGGAGGGGCAGAGGGAGAGGGAGAGAGAATCTTAAGCAGACTCCCTACTGAGCACGGAGTCCAACGCAGGGCTCAATCTCACAACTTGACCCAAAACCAAGAGTCCAATGCTCAACCGAGTCACCCAGGTGCCCCAACAGTCATAACAGTTTAAAGAACTTAGAAAAATTGTCTTTTCTATTTACCCAATAGTTAACATTTGTTTTCCCTTCATTCTTACAGTTCTAAATTTCACTCTAGCATCATTTCCTTTAAACAAGTCTGCAGACACCAAATTCTTAGTTTTCCTCCACCTGAAATGTCTTTATTTTGCCTTGATACTAGAAGAAAATTTTCAGTAGATAGAAAATTGAGTTGATAATTCTCATTTTCTGGCACTTTAAAAATACTGTTCACCATCTTCTTGACTCCAGAGTTTCTGATCAGAAATCTGATCAATTGAATGGTTGTTCCACTATATATAATGTGTTTTTATCTTGATGCTTTTAATATTTAATTGCTGGTTTTAGCAGTTTGATTAACTTCTGACTGGGCATGTGTTTGAGTTTACCCTGTTTTCTCGAGTTAAGCAGTTTGCTGCTGCTGTTGTTTTTTTAAAGATTTTACTTGAGAGTGAGAGAGTGTGTGAGAGAGAGTGAGAGCATGAGCAGGGGAGAGGGGCAGAGGGAGAAGCAGACTCCCCACTGAGCAGGGAGCCTGATGCAGGACTCAATCTCAGGACTCTGAGATCCTGACCTGTGCCAAAGGCAGATGCTTAACTGCCTGAGCCATCCAGGTGCCGTTGAGTTAAGCAGTTTCTTTCTTTATTTTTTTAAAGATTTTATCTTTAAGTAATCTCTACACCCAACATGGGGCTCAAATTTACAACCCCAAGATCAAGAGTCACATGCTCCATCGAATGAGCCATCCAGGAACCCCTGAGTTACATAGTTTAATTATGATGGGTCTAGGTGTGGTTTTCTTTGAGTTTATCTGGTTATCAATACAGATAGGTTTGGGGCACTGAGATTCTTGAATCTGTAAATTTATGCCTATCAAATTTGGGAATTTTAACCATTAGTTTTTTCAAATAATTTTTCTGTGCTCTTTCTTTCTCCTCTTTTTCTGGGACTAACATTGGTGCGCTGAAACCAGCTTGCTGATTCTGCGGATCTCTTTCCAACTCCAAGTTCAGTGATGTCATTTTGATAACTTGAAAATGGCCATGGTGGGAATATGTACACCTGGACATAGGAAAACATTACAAATAAGGCCTTTTTTTTTTTTTTGAGAGCCAGTTTACTACTGGACTCAATGACACAAATATTAGATCTTTTGATAACAGTTTTCAGGTTCCTAAGGCTCTGATCATTTTTTTGGTCTTTTGTTACTCTGTCTTCAATTGGACAAATTCTGATTCCTCTTCAACATCATTGACTTTTCCATCATCTTCAGCCAGTTATTGAACCCACCTAGCAAATTATTAAAATTTTAGATATCTTTTCAGTTCTAAACTTTGGTTCTTAAAAAAAAAAAACTCTCGAGAACTTTTTTTTTTTTTTTTTTTAAAA
>NW_023246966.1:0-2402 GCF_002007445.2 Ailuropoda melanoleuca | reverse complement strand
GCGGGGGGGGGGCGGGTTGGTCAGTACAGGTGACAATCTGGGACATGTGCTGGTGTCAGAGAGCCAGACAAGACCCATGCATCTCGGCCTCTGGACCCTCCCCTCCTCCGTGGGTCCCCTCTTGCCCTTGAGAGTACCCGGCTCCTCAAGTTGGAACCTGTACTCGGACTGCTGGGGTCTCGTTACAATGGACGTTTGGACCCTGCAGGTCAGGGTGGGGCCTGCAGCTCCAAGTCTCCAGCAGGCGCTCAGGAGACCCTCCCCTCCCCCCACGTGGAGCTCCACGTCTCCAGCGGGCGCTGGGGAGGCCCCACGTCGAGTGACAAGGCTCCTCTGCTCTCACACGCATCTTACGTCGAATCCCAGCTTCAGGTTACTCCTGCCTCTTTCCCAGCCCCGGATTTATGCAGGGCACTTTCAGGGGCCGGACGATGCTATGTGTGAAAGCCACACGCTGGAATTTGTTCCATCAGGCAGAACACACTTGGGTATGTGTACAGATGAGAGTGGGTGGGGCGCGGGTCTTGCTCATGGCAGTGCCACTGGTGGACACGATTTCCACGGCTTCATGCCATGTAGCTGGATCCCCCGCAGGAGCAAGACGGGAGGGAGCTTGGTGATGTCACCCGTGTCCCCCAGACTGTGTCAATCACAGCAGCCTTGGGCTGGGCCAGGCATCAAAAGCTTCGCAGAGGAAGCGTGCACAGGGCTGGTGGGGAGGCTGCAGGAGCAGAGCCAGGATCCCGGGTGGTCTCGGCAGTCGCCCCCTCACACGGGCTGCAGGCGGGAGGATTCTCCTGATCCCTCTGCAAGCCTCGGCTTCTCGTCCATCAAGCAGGCTGGGAAGGTCATCTGAATGGAGGGGCTTTTCCACGGAGGATGCTAAAAGCATCAGTGTGGAGGGTGAGTCCAAAGGGAGGTGGAGGCCCGGGTGGCGGCAGAGGGGACTGGCGAGGAGGTGGTGTCAGTCGCAATGCGGGATTCCCAGGGGGAGCCCAGAGTGTCCTAGCAGAGGTGACAGTGGACGAAAGGACGTGACCGCATGGAGCGGAGGATGTCTCGCGGAGATGGCTTCGAGGTTTGGGAGACTGTCAAGGAAAACCCAGCTCTGTCATGGGAGTTTGAGGGACAGGAACATGCCACCCACTTGTGCCATTTGGCAGAAGGGTTGTTTGGAGCTGGAGCCAGATGGGAATGGACAGGTGCAGAAGGACGCCTTCCCTAAGCTCCATTCATCTGACCGACCGCACCCGTTTCTGAGGAATGACTGCCGTGGACCCCCTGGCGGGAAAGCCTGAAGGCTGTGACCACGGCGGCCGGCCCCAGGACGGGGTGCATGCACACCCAGATCCATCAGTGCCCCTTGCACGCACCCCTGTGGTTCGTGCTCCTCTGCCCCCGTCCTGCAGCTCCTCTGCAGATTGAGACGCGGCCTGAGCCCCAGGTTGCAAGCGCCCCACTGAGGGCGCGGCTGCCCGCCCTCATGAATTGCTGGCTTCTCTCTCTTCAACCTCGTTTACAGGACCCCAGTTCAGAAACCTAAGGGTAGCGGAAACTATTCTTTTCCTTCCCATCCGGACAATGGGGATTTATTCATTCATCAGTAGATCAGAGGGGAGAATAAAGAGGGCTCCGGGAGGAGTGGGGTCCAGAGCCGGGTCATTCAGCAGAGGGATTCCCTACTCCTGCATCAAGAGTCAAGGGACCTGGAATCATGGAGGGAGGGTGGCAGGTGGGAGGGGGCTTGGGGCACGGATGAAGGGGTCTGTGGGGTGGACAGCCTTCCAGTCGGGCCGGGGTTGTATCCAGCTGGGGAGGCGCGGAGGGGGCTCGTCTCAGCTCTGGGTGGGGTGGTGGGCGTGCTCTCACCTGGCTTTACCTCTGCAGGACCCACGAGGACACCAGGCTTGCTCCAGAGGGAGGAGGAGGCTACCCCAGAAACACTGGTGCAGGGCAGGTGCGCTGAAGCCCAGGAGGAAAATCTGTCTTCAGAGCGACATTTAGTGGAAGCTCATGTGTATTCACGGGCACATTGGAATTCTGGAAACTAAGGAGGAAATCGAATGCAGGGCGAGGATGCTGGGAACCCCTGCTTTCTCCATTTATTGTTTTGTCATTGCTGCAAGGTTTTGGAAATGAAAGGATCACATTCGGCCGAGTCTCAAAGCATGACTGGAAGGAAAACGTTGGCAGCAGCGGGGTCAAACAGTGCAGCTCTGAGCGGCGTTCTTTGGGAAGCAATGTACCAGGGGGCCGTCTGCTTCATGTGACATGAAGGGGCAGGGACATGGGCTTTGGTGCAGGGACCCCATCATGTGATGTGACCGTCCAAAGCTGACAAGGTCACAAAGGCCACCAGGGCGTGGGGCTGCTTGTGAGTGGGAGGGAACGGCCATCTTTCT
>NW_023246965.1:0-2402 GCF_002007445.2 Ailuropoda melanoleuca | reverse complement strand
ATGTATATATATATATACACACACACACACACACACACAATGAAATCTTACACAACCATGTAAAAAGAAAATGAAATCTTGCCATTTACAACAGTGTGGATGGAGCTAGAGAGTATTATGCTAAGTGAAATAAGTCAGTTAGAGAAAAACAAATACCATATGATTTCACTCATATGTAGAATTTAAGAAACAAAACAAAGGAACGGAGCAAAAAAGAGACAAACCCCAAAACAGACTTAGCTACAGAGAACAAACTGATGATTACCAGAGGGGAGGTGGGTGAGGGGTTGGGTGAAGTAGGTGAAGGGGATTAAGAGTATACTTATCATCATGAGCCCCGAATAATATATAAAACTGTTGAATCACTATATTGTATATCTGAAAATAAACTAATACAGCATTGTATATTAACTATACTGGAATTAAAATTAAAAAAAAGAAAAAATGCAGAACAGATGATTCCGCTATGTACAGTTGGATAGGTAGTGTTATAGTGTAGGTATGCAGAGAAGATTCACCAAAGTTTCAAAAGTTGTTATTTCTAGATATTTTAGACTGAGTTTTTGACAGGAATTGGAATTAACCCCAAACATTTCAAATAAAAAGTCTTCATGGAGACACTTTCTACAAAAGTCTGGGAATACATTTTCAGGGATAAAAACAAGGAATGAGAATATGCCAGAAAACTACTACAGTGGGAAACTATCATAGCCCTTTTGCTGAAGAGACAGGGATAGTAAATATTTTTACTGGAGCCCAGTGACTAATGGCAACACAAAGATGGAAATATGTACTGAGAGAGACATGACACAAAAGGAGTGCACAAGAATTACTCCAGCTTCTGGCAGTTTTGCCTTCCTCCTCCTCCCCCTTCTTCTTCCTCTGCTTCTCCTCTTCTCCCTCTCCTCCTCCTTCTTCCTCCCTTCCTTTTCTTCTTTCTTTCTTTCTTTTTCTTTTTCTTTCTTTCTTTCTTTTCTTTCTTTCTTTCTTTTTCTCCTTTCTTTTTTTCTTTCTTTCTTCTTTCTGTTTTTTGCCTCCCATTGTCCTAACCTGTCCAGAAGTCCTCAGCAGTATTGGGGTGGGTTGGGGGAAGGAGATGCAGCCAGCGGGGATTAATCTTTCTGAGTACCAAACAGGGTGAATGTGGGCAGAAAACTGTGTCTGGGAGCTAGGTGGGAAGGGATATGTCAAACAGTGAATATCTAGCACACTAGTAATTAAAGAATTATATATTATTTAATTTTCTTAAATTGTTCATTAGATATTTATTATAAAATTAAAATAACATATAACAACATTCTAAATCCATTACAGCATAACCCCCAAAATGTGGAACTCTCTATAAATATACTGTAAAATCATTAAACGGCAACTTTGGATGTACTAGTTTCACTGATATAGGAATTTTTTGGACCCACTTATGATGATAAGCAGCAGGATCTCAACAATGTCCAGCATTACTGATAGCAGCAAGATTGGACTCATTGATATTCTTAGATTGATTATGAATCTATGAATTAAAAGATTTATTAAATCATTTTCAAGTTAATAGCAAGCATTTGGAGCCATCTCTTTTTAAGTTATATTAGTTTATTACCCAATGGATATAATTTCTAAATTAAAATGACTTAATTATCCTTTTCTCCATTACTACTAATACTCTTCTTTCATTTTATCTTTATAGTATTAGTATCACTTTGTATCCATCTGGCATTACAACATTTCCTGTTTAAAAAAATTTATCAAGGTCTTAGAAATATGAATTATGTCTTTTTCTTAGGGATTCTCTCTTAGGAGCTATTTTAATTGATTGGTACCATTTTCCCAAATGAGGTGATTTATCATCCAAAATGTAGTAATCTCTTTGGTTCAATATACACTTCTAATTATGGTTCATCTTTGGATGTCTTCCATTACAGTCTAGAAAAGTAGAGGATTATCAATTACTTGACTGTCAGAAAAATATATTTGTATATATTACAATGGATAAATTAAAGCATTAATCAAAACAATGATAGACTTTTTTGTATTCAAAATTGGCTATAGAAGTAGCATAATAACATTTTTTTGCCTTAAAATGAATATCCCCTTATAATACACATAATATTGGTTCAGCGCAAACAGGGATTTTAATGAATGGTATAAAACTTAATTATTTCCTTGGATCTTCAAAAGAAAACAAATTATTAATTTGAAAGTCCTTTTTGCTCTTTTAATTATATAAAAAATAGCTTAGATTGAGAAAAGATTAGTCAAAATTCATACATTGTAACATAGCAACAATACTTGCAAATATTGATAATCATAAGAATTACCAGACAACACTGGAAATATTGAAATTGTCACCAAAGATATTAAAATATAAAATGAAAAAGTAATCACATGGAAGCAAAAAAAAAAAA
>NW_023246964.1:0-2401 GCF_002007445.2 Ailuropoda melanoleuca | reverse complement strand
CATCCATCCATCCATCCATCCATCCATCCATGGACCCTCAGGTTGCTTCCACCTTTTGGCCATTGCAAATAAGAATACGGCTGCAATGAACATGTGTGTGTAGCATAAACATATTGTCAATGATATTTATCCCATTCTGATGTCTGTTTCCCCTTTCTGCACTCACCCCCCTCAACCATTTTCCTGGTTTTCTTCTGAGCAGTGCTCTGTGCCTAGCAAAGCTGAGGCTGGGACAGAGGCTTGCCAGGGCACACGTCACATAAAGCTCTGCCGCCAGCACCTTAAGAAATCAAACAATATGGTGGTTCCATTGGCCTCATGGTACCACTGATGGCTCTGTGGGCACCATGGGCCACCTCCCACAAAAAGGAAAATAATTGTGTTTACAGTCCTTGTGATAATTAGGGTTTCTTTCCTTTCCTCTTTCATATGGTGACTCCTTCCTTCCTTCCTTCCTTGCTTCCTTCCTTCCTTCCTCCCTCCCTCCCTCCTACTTTCTCTGATTCTTTCCTTCCTTCCTCCCTTCCTCCTTCCCTCCCTCCTTCCCTCTTTCCATCCTTCCTCTGTCCCTCATTCCCTTCTTCCTTCCTTCCCTCCTTTCCATCCATCTTTCCATCCTTCCTTCTTTCATCCCTCCCTCCTTCCTTACTCCTTCTTCCTTCTTTCCAGTTGACAAAGCCCTTTGCCAAATGATAATTTCAGCATCTTCCATTCACACAAGTAAATACAGGTTAAACGACATCAAATACAAGATTTTAGAGCACTAAAAATTATTCCAGAGTGGAGCCTTGAGACCAGCGGACATGTATTCATAACCAAAACCTTAAGTGCATAACCTTTTTTATGGAATTGCTTGGTACCTTAGAGAACAAATATTGGGTTTCAAACAAAGAAAGCACTTTTAAGCTGTCGAGGGGGAGGGGTGAAGCAAAGCATATTCCAAAGACATTAAAACCCTACAAGAACCGTGGTTTCATAAATGTGATGTCTCGCGATTTTTTTCTTGCAGTCTTACTGGATTCCCTATTGCGCCTTGCACAAAAGTTAACTCGTTTATGTTCTAACACCCAACATGTGACGGCGTGAAATAACTTTTCAAGAAGCTAACTGACTTCTCACACATTTCATGGGATTTCCCTCAAAGGTGGAAAATCAGAATGTACAGGGTAGATTCCATCCAGAGTAACACACACCTGTCCTCTGTCTCTCTTCCCACCACCGTCCATGGAGTCAGGAATGGAGGACTCTCCGTTTACAGATACAGGGCTGGAAAGGGGCCATGGTGTCAACAAGAGGGGATGCTCAGAGGCTGAGGACATGGTGTGGCAAGGGGGACAGAACAGTAGATTTGTGATGTTGATTTCCAACCAAAAAGCCATTGTTTTTGACATCCCTGGGCGACACACCGAATTTGGAGGGTGGCCATTCCCACCTCATCCACGTTGCAGAAGGACCCCCTGCAATTCTGATGTAGTGTCTTCCCCAAGACTTGTCTTGTCCCTACTAAACCCCGAAGATCCTGCTCCCCATTGCAGGTCTTCCTTACAGTTTTCCGGCCACTGGCATCCATGTGACCCTTCCCCTTTTGGGATCTCTGATTTCTAATGTAGGACTGTTCTTCTGTCCTGTCTCCTCACATTATTTGCAAGAACCCTGAGTCCACGGATGACGTCTTACCTACATGTAGCCCGCAGAATGCCAAAACCAGGGCTTGCCTAACTAATGTTCCAAACTGGGCAGAGACAAACCTTCCGAAGGGCTGGGTAATAGATATTTGCAGCCTTGTGGACCATATGGGCTGACTGCCACACCTCAACTCTGCCATCACCTCGAGAAAGCGGCCGAGGGTGATCTGTAAGTGAATTAACGTGGCCGTGTGCCCACAAAACATCGTGTCCCAAGATATCATCCGTCCTTTGAACTTTGAACTTTCTGAAGTATTTGAAAATGTAGAAACTGTTCTAGGCTCCCAGTCGGACGAGAACAGGTGGGACGTGTGATGTGACCTTCAGGTGATCGTTTGCCAGCCCCTCGAATAACCCAGTAGGGATTTAAACATTCAGGAAGTCGTGTCACGAAATCAGTTGTGCTTGGGTTTTCCTTCAAACCGTGCTATTGTTTTGGGAGACGAGCTTTATTGCTCTTCTCCTTTCCTCCACTTGGAATCAAACGCAATTGTATTTGTGGCTGATTGAATCTACTCCAAACCAGTATTAGCTTTTGATGGGCGTGCTGAACGTCAAATCCTCCTCCTTGAGATTTCTTCATGGAGAGCTGCATGGTCCACGTCGCAGGACAAAACACTGCATGGTGACCTAAAAGGGCAGTTGCTTGGGTCAACACCTCCCTTCTGTCCTCCTGAGGTTAAAGAAAAAGCAATCTTGCCTAAGTGTTAGCTCAG
>NW_023246962.1:0-2401 GCF_002007445.2 Ailuropoda melanoleuca | reverse complement strand
CACGTGGCCACGCCTCTTAAAGGCGCTGTTGCAGGTCCCTCCCTCCCCCTACCCTCTCGGCCCCCGCGTCGGCTGGGGGAGAGGCGGTGGCCGGGGCGGGGCCGGGCGGGGCCGAGCCGACGTGATCGAGCCGGGTGGAAACGGTCGAAAGACTCTTTCTCGCCTCCTCCCGCGGGAAGCCCCCGGCCGCACTCCCTCAGCTGGGGCGGCGGCTGCTTCCTCCGCCTCGGCCGCGACCTGCCGCCCCGGCCCCGCCCCGCCTTCCCCTGCTGCCGCACCGCTCCAGTGCCGGCGGGGCTAACGCAGCGTTCCGCCTGGGAAGCGGCGAGGGCGGGCGGCCCGCCTCCTGCTGCCGAAACCCGAGACCCCATAGTTTCGCAGGTCCCGACCCGCTTGCGAGCCAGGCCCGACGTGCACCCGCCCTGGGAGAGCCGGGTCCGGGCACTCTTTGGCTCCTGATTCCGATTCGGGAAATGCTCAGGATTCGACGGGGAGACGGGAGCTCCCCGAATGTCCTCGCCGGGGCCCAACTGCGTAGGCATTCTCCAGTCCTGCCTTAACCTGCCCACCTGAAGTAGGCGGAGGAGGCTTAGGAGCCGGGGAGATGCCATCTCCAGCCCGCCCGTAATACCAATCCGTGCTAGAATGCCCTTTGGTTAAGGCACGCGGCTTCAACTTCCCATACTTGAGCGCACATTTCGTATTCCTCATTTAGTCAACTGAGTATGGGGTCCTTTCTCCCTAATTTCCGTCCTCTTTTCGCTCCTTGCTGTGTCGTCACATCTGCAATCCCTGTACGTCTTAAATTTGTGTGAGGCACTTGGCCATTGAGTCTTACTTGTTCCTCCCTAGCCAAAGCACCTGTACTTTGTCGCCCTCCCATTTCTAGATTCGGCCCCCCCTTGTGAATCTCTAACCATGCAGAGGTTTGACTTGGCTAGATCACTCTTGAATCTTGTATTGGCTTATTTGAAATTTCATATTTTCTCTTAAAAGAAAACTGGAGCGTGTTGACGCCATTGCCAAACCGGAAGAACTGCAATTTGTTTCCTTGTCTTAGTCATAAACAGGAACAACAAATCCATGAAAACACCACCATAGCTTTAACCAGACTTGGAAAGAGAAAAATTGTGTGGGACCTTAAAACATTATAGGAACCCTACAAAGTTCTTCTTAGCCCAAATTTTGTTAGAGTAATAATTCCATGTTGAGATTTCTGTCGTCTAATTTATTGTGTTCCCAAAAGCCCCTACAGGATACTAAAAACCCATCGTAAATGGAGGTATTAGGGCATATTTATCCTTCATTAAACAAATTCATTGAGTATGTACAAGGTCCTGTTATAAACAGGAGAGACAAGGTGATGAAAGAGTCAAATTCCTGGTAGGGAAATAATACACAAGTAAGCAAATACATTGGGGAAAAAACACCCTCAGGTATCAATAAATCTGATTAAGAAGACAAAACAAGGGGCTCCTGGGTGGCTCAGTCGATTAAGTGTCTTTCTTGGGTTCAGGTCATGATCTTGGGGTCCTGGAACTGAGTCCTGCTCGGTGGAGCCTTGCTTCTCCCTCTCCTTCCTGCTCATGCTCTCTCGTTATATCTCTCAAATAAATAAAATCTTAAAATAAATAAATAAATAAAATCTTAAAAAAAAAAAAGGAAGAAGACAAAAACGAGGTCATGAAATTGAGGGGAGAATTAGGGGATTAGGTAAGGCCTCTATGAGGAGTGACATTACAGCTGAAGTTCTTTACAAGGGCCTAAAAGATCTACATGATCTGTGACCCATTCATTTAATGTATTTTCTTCATTTTTAAAAAATGGTACATATACCTTCTAACATGTTTTTCATTTATTTATTTATTAGATTTATTGTTTTTTGTGTGTCCTCACCAAGAGGGGAGTTTTTGTTGTTTTGTTTATTGGTAACAATGCAGAGCCTGGTACATTGCAGGGCCCAGTATGTGTTGAATGAATTAATTTGAAGTTTATTGAGCAACGAGAGTGTGGTAAGAGATATCAGACAGACAGGCAGAGGCCAGATCAGAGCAGGTAGGGATTTGCAGATGTTATGGGAAGGTGCTGGAGGGTTTAAATTAGGGGAAGAGACTAATTGACAAAATCTTAAAGTTTTTAAGCTTTGTGAAGAAGGGATTGTAGGGATACAAGGGAGGAAGTGGCAACAATTTGCAAGTTGCTTACTTTATATAGAGCTACAGTGGGGAGATGTACGATAGGGGCAGTTACATTAAGCTATGAAAACCTTATGTACTGATCTCTCCTTTGGAGATTTGCCTTGCCGTGGTGATTGGCCATGACATTTTTTTTTTTTTAGATTTTATTTATTTATTTGACAGAGAGAGACAGCCAGCGAGAGAGGAAACACAAGCAGGGGGAG
>NW_023246961.1:0-2400 GCF_002007445.2 Ailuropoda melanoleuca | reverse complement strand
TCTTTTCTGCAAAAAAAAAAAAAAAAAAGACCTAGCGTTTATATTTTTATAATCCTTCTAACAAGGTTTTCACCTAAATCTGAGTAAAGTCTGTGTTTTGCATACAACTAGACACCCAGCTCTTCTGTGTTAGGACTGCATATTTTCTGTATCATAATTAAAAGCTTTAAGGTTGGTTCCCTTAATTAAAGGCAGCCACAATGTTTGTTATTATCTCTTTAATTTTAATTTTATTGTATGGTGACAAAGGCTCTTTATTCAGTGGCAGTGTTGTCAGAGTCCCTTCTTAAAGACCTCTTCAACCAGATCCGGGGTTGTGAGGAGTCAGCAAGGGCATGTAGGGAAAGGAGGAATGGATCAAGGAAGAGGGAGGACAAGGAATAACAAGTACCATTCTCTTGACATGTCTTAGTTCTCTCTCCTCTTAAAAATATTTAAAACCACTTAAATCACAGAACTTGTCTGAAAGAATAAGAAACCATGTGCACAGCCTCCATTTTGGAGTTTGGTGCCTTCTGATGAGTGGCAGGTGGCAGTGGTGTGACACCATGAACAGTCACAGTCCTTCCTTCCATGGTGTCTGCAGCTCAGAATTTTCCTAGGCTGTTGCAGGTTCTCTGGGACCTGGAATGGTGGCCTAGGGTTTTGTTTTCTCCAAGTCGTTGACATTTTCTTTTCTTTTTTTTTTTTTTTTTTCTCATTCGAATCCATCCTGCTGTTCTAACCAAAAAGAAAACAAATAGCAACTGGTCTTCTTAGACTTGGGAACTGGGGTTGCAGAGTGTCCCACGGCTCCCAAATTTGGATCTGTGCTTGAGTGGGCTTTCTTTCTTCCTGGCAGGTGTACTGTTGCATGTGATGGGTGATGCCCTGGGGTCGGTGGTCGTGGTGGTCACGGCCATCATATTCTACGTGCGTCCCCTGCAACATGAGGACCAGTGTAACTGGCAGTGCTACATTGACCCCAGCCTAACTATCGTCATGGTCATCATCATTTTGTCCTCTGCCTTCCCACTCATGAAGGAGACTGCTGTCATTCTGCTACAGATGGTCCCCAAAGGAGTCAACATGGAGGAGCTGAGTAAGTCACGTGATTCTTATCTAGAACCATGCCCACTCAATGCTCCTTAGGTCAAAGGGCCAGCATTATTTCAGAGCAGTGTTTGATTTATTTATCCTGAAATACTTTCAGTCACCTGGCAATAGAGCCATCTAGCATATGTTTGGTCGCCTAGGAAGATGACTCACAGCTCCAAGAACCAAAGGTCCTTTGCAACCCATGACTCTCTGACTCAACTGCCAATTTTGGAGAATATAGTGTTGGGCAGGACCTATTCCTCGGCTCTTACCTTCACGTCAAAGATGTATTTTAATTCCAATAAGGTTACCCTGCCAAGAACTTAATTTTTATTCTCCTTATTCTGAAAACAGGAATCATTCATTTGTATTCTGGATCCTGCTTTCCAGTTAATTGATTTTTTATGGGCACGCAAGTCACCGTGTCTCTTATAACAAGGACCGTGTTTTAAATTCAGATCATTCATGACCTCATTCAGTAATGAAACCTGTTTCTGGGTCGTGCTCACAGAGAAGGTCAAACTCTCACCTTAGTTACGTGCATCCGAGCATACACAGTTTAGAGACTTGGCAGTTTCTAAATGGGAACTATCCAGATGTTGGTGAGAAACTGAATGTGCAGCTTTATTTCTAGGGTTGCTAAATGGAGGTAATGTTTTTATAGAAAAAGAATTTTCTTACATATTTGCTGTTATATTCTCATTGCTTCACCAGAGCCAGTAACCATGAGCTAGAGCCCGGCCCACTATGAGGCTCGAAGTGGGAAGACCTTACTTCAGGACGGAGCCCTGAAGTGAGGTTGGGATGGGTCTTAATACATTGTGTGGCCACGGCTGGGCTTTCCCCTGTGAAGGTGTGATTTACAGTGCTCGGGGGAGGTCACAGCCCTGCCAGCCCTCTGTTTAATAGCATGCCCTGGGACCAGATGGTCGAGCTATGGCTCGCAGCTGGAGCTTCTCCTGCAGTCTTTGCCCCTGGATGCTCTTTTCGCATTTGGAGCCCCGTCTTGGGCAGCATTGCTTAGTTTACAGTCTCAGAGTCCCTTAGGCATGGCCAGCTCTCTGGCTGCTTTACTGTACAGAGTTAGAATAATCAGCCTTCACTTCCTGCAATCTCCTGTCTGCCCAGTGCTGCAGACAGAAGAGGTGCAAGATGGGGAAGGAGATACCCAGGAGCGGATATGCAGCATTGTCTCTACTTTCCAGGAACTTGTTTTCCAGTTGAAGAAACGAGAAACATATCAGAACAATTTGTGATATATAATGGCTTATATTGCCTTTTAACAAAGTAATATATATATATATATATATATATATATATATA
>NW_023246960.1:0-2399 GCF_002007445.2 Ailuropoda melanoleuca | reverse complement strand
CGGGTGGGGACGGGGGGCCAGGGGCGGGGTGGCTGTCCTGCACTCACTGGGGATGGGCCGCAGCACGTCCGGGATGAGGATCTCCACCAGGCCCTGGTACAGCACGTTGTCACAGTGCTTGGTCCACTGCAGCACTGGCTCAAACTTGGACAGGAGCACCAGGCTGGCCTTGGGCAGCCGCTTCTCAGCCTCGTCATGCCTGTGGACAGCCACCCCATCCCTGAGGTCAGGCTGACACGGGCCCCGATGCCCCGGGGGGTCAGATGGCGATCTCGTACTTGCACGCCGGGCACAGGCACCCACCCACCGCAGGGAGGGAATGGCTTCGCGAGGCCCGCTAGCCCAGGCACTGGGTGTCAGACCGATACACGAGCCCCGGAGTGGGGGTCGGAAGGTCGTGTGCACCCCACAAACTGCAGGGATCAGGCAGATGCCCCCCTTCCACGTGATGTCTGAGGTCTGGCTACCCCAGCCCTGGGTGCTGCCTCTCCCCGTGCCCCACCCCTTCCTTCCCTCCTCCCCGCTCCCACCGAGGGACTCACACCGCCAGCGGAGGCGCCTCGTTGGGCTGGCTGAGGTTGTACCTCCAGAAGGTCTTCCACAGCGTCTCCACCAGGGTGAACTGCAGGTTCACCATGACGTCGATGATGGCCTGTTGGGGAGGCCGGATGCTCAGGGACATGGCGAGGGGGGCAGCATGGCTTCCCCTCGCCCCTGCCCACTCACCCAGCTGCCCTACCTCACAGTGTTCCCGGTACAGGACCTGGAAGGCCTTGATATCCCCGGGCCCGACGCCCTCGGGGAGCACTTTGCCCTGGAGGTCAAGCTCTGAGAAGTCAGGGAGACTCCTCGAGGCATCTGGAGGCAGGAGAGGATACCATGAGGCCCTTTATCCTCCACCTGCCTGCCCCCCTAAGCCTCTCCCCGGGGTCTTATCAAGTTGTCATCACTTTCCTCCCAAGCGGGGGCCCCCCACGGGACGTGGGGAATGAGCCGGCTCCGGGAAGGCAAATGAACCACCCGCATGCTGTCCAGAGGCCTCAGTCCCCGGCCCGGAGCCCGCCCCATGGGCCAGGGTGCTCTCACCCAGGAACTGCTGGTACTGCTGGACCTGGGCGCTGATGTCGGACAGCCCAGTGGCCTGCTGCGGCCCCACAGCCACACCGTTGGTCATGCCCTCCATCTTCTGGATGGGCTTGAGCCTGGAGAAGGGGTGGTGGGGGCACTAAGACAGGCCAGCATGCCCTTCCCCGCCCGCCCGCACAGGGTCCGGTCTCCTCCTCCTACCTCTGCTTCTGCGAGAAGGGCTGGCCCCGCATGGCCATGTGCTGCTGGTCCTCCATCAGCCGCAGCAGGGGCGAGCTGGCCTTGATGCGCAGGCCGTAGTAGTGGTATTTGGAGTTGCCCCTGAGAGGGAGGCAGAGGCTGAGGGCTGGGCTGGGAGGCCTCCAGTTGTCCACTGGGGACCTTCACATCACACCCGCCTCCCCCTGCTTGAGGGCCAAACAGCCTGGGGGCAAGACCCGTGTTCCACAGAGCTAGGGTGCTGTGCTGGGGAAGTACAGGGGCTGTGGGTACCAAGAGAGGTCCCCATGTGCCACCTGAGTTCTGAGAAGACAGGGCCAGCGTCTGTGGCACTCCTCGACCTCCCATCCCGGCACGGGGCAGGAGTCAGCAAGTACTTATGGACTACTAGTTATAACGACATGCCAGGCACTGTTCTGAGCACTTAGCACGTACAAATCCCTGTGTTTCTTAGCCCTGTCCTATGAAAGGTGCTCCTGGCATCCTCCAGGGACAGAGGAAGAAACTGCGGCACAGAGAGACGCAGTACTTTGCCCAAGGGTTACGCATCTGTAAGTGAAAGAGGTGACACTGAAGTCAGGAACTGGACCTGAGAGAGCAGCAGGGCTCACCCCAGGGAGGCGTGACGGTTGCAAAGGAGAAGGGAAGAGTGGGTTCAGGGGAGGGCCCCTTGTTCCTTCCTACATGAATTCAGACTTGGAAGGCCCTGATTAAAGCACCAACCGTGTGCAGCTCCTGCACTCTCAAGGTATGTGCATTCCAGCACTGGAAGCCAGACTGGCAACAAGAGAAGCCACACATAAGGCACATGGGATGGCGTGCCGTAGTGAGGAGGGAAAGCAAGCAGGGAAGGCGGTGGTGGGCACTGTCAGGGAGGTGGGAGGTGGGAGGTGGGAAGGCTTTGGTTTCAGTGAAGGGGGCCAGGAGGCATTTGAGTAAGGAGATGGGGAATGAAGGAGAAGGCACAGCTGGTGCAAAGGCCCTGGGGTGGGAGTGTGTGGGTGTCAGAGGAAGGGGCGAGCGGGGCTAGAGCACAGTGAACGAGGGCATGAGAGGGGTAGCCGCGGCCCTGGAGAACTCGGGGGGGGGCTTGT
>NW_023246959.1:0-1068 GCF_002007445.2 Ailuropoda melanoleuca | reverse complement strand
CTCCAGCTAACATCAGCATTTTCACTGGGGACCCTGATTCCACATTGGGTGTATGGGCCGGTGAAGGTTCCAGCACTTACACCCGAAAAAGAAAGTGTGTGGATAAAGCGCTTGAAGTCACATCGGCCTTATTAAAGTGGAACAGGAAACAAGGTGCTTTGGTACCGTGAGTGAAACACGACGAACACAGCACTGAGAAACACAATTTGGCCTACAGCAGCTTCCAACGAAATGTGTGATTCCTGGGGAAATCCTATCAAAACTGCTGGTGGCAATGGAACGAAAATGCCAAAAAGATGTCCGTGAGAAACAAAAAGGTGCAGGGACCGTGTTAGCACTATCATCAACTTTCGTGAATAGGGAAGCATGAGAGAAACTCATCGCAGAAGCCTGACAAGAGTGCCACATAGTGGTCTCTGAGACACCACACAATCCAGGGAAATAAACACGAACATCCTCTCCCATGAGTAAGGGAAAATGAATGAAAATGTTCTGAATTTTCGAGGACTCAGCACCCTTCTTATTGGTAAAAAAGCAGAGCTTCCAGGAAAACACCTCCATCTATCTTCAGAATTTTCACTTGGGACCCTGATTCCACATTGGGTGTATGGGCCTGGGAAGGTTACAGCACTTAGAACTGAAAAACAAAGTGTAAGGATTTATCCTTGAAGTTACATCGGCTTTAGGTAAAGTGGAACAGGAATCAAGGTGCTTTGTTACCGTGAGTGAAACACGACGAACACAGCACTGAAAAAACAATTTTGCCAAAATAATCTTCCAACGAAAGGTTTGCGGCCGGGGGAAATCCTATCAAAACTGTTGCTGGCAATGGAAGGAAAAGGTCCAAAACATATCCGTTTGAATCAACACCGTGCAGGGCCGTCTTAGCACGATCATCACCCTTCATGAATAGGGAATCATGCGGAAAATTGGTCATGCAAGCCTGTCGAGAGTGCCACGTAGTGGTCTCTGAGACTCCACACAATCCAGGGAAATATCAACGAACATCATCTCTCATCATTAAGGGAGAATGAATGAAAAGGTTCAGGATTTTCGAGGACTCAGCGC